>NC_047142.1:3840679-4140679 GCF_009829125.3 Periophthalmus magnuspinnatus | reverse complement strand
GGTTCAGACTATAAGCAGACTGAGCAGCTGCTGAGGGTTTCGAGTCCAGCAGGGGGCCCCCAAGAGCTCAGATATTTATATTGAAAGTAATATAAACATCAAGCTTTATTGGGCACAGGGCTTGTGTGTTTGCAGCAGTTTAAATATCCCTCTCAAACGATTATATTTGTTTTATATCTATAGTAGTAAAATATCTGCTGCTGCTGTGTTTGTTTTTGAGTCGGGCAGAGGTGAGGGCAGCTCTGTGTTTACGCCGGAGCAAGGACCCGACATAATGTAAATGTAAGAAACCCCGTCGCCAACTGGAACACATTAAAATCCATCAGAAATTTGTCTAGAATTTCTAAACTCTTGACTCTCCCTTTATATGTTTGTGTTCTGTTCTTGTGTCAGTGGTAGTTTTTGTGACGTTCTGGATGTTTTCAGTCTGATGTTGTTCAGATAAACACAAAAACAACTGGTCAAAGTGATGAGAGCAGAGTCAGAATGTGTCAAATGTGAATCACAAACAGCTGAGCCAGGAGGGGGCCCCAGAGACACATTCAGCTTAGGGCCTCCCTGAAAGCTGGGACTGGCCCTGCTGAAATCCCACCTCTTCTCCCTGACATTTAAAACTAGCAACACAGGATATTTTGGTGTTTTATTGTTCATTTTCTATGCATTGTTTTTAAATTGACTTTTATTTGAAGCACTTGGATCAGCTCAAGTCGTCTTAAATGTGCAATAGAAATAAACTTGGACTGAATACAACAGTTTTTTAAATATGGAACCTCTTCGTAATATAATAAACTTTAACTTTAATCATTAAAATTGTGATATAATCGTTAATCGCAATTATTTCAGTCACGATAATCCCGACACCAAATTTCAGTATTGTCCCTAATGCCTAACGTCAAAAACTGTCTGTATGAATATGAACGTTTTTCTCATTCTCTACTCAAAAATATCACAGTTTGGCGATTTCTGAAAAGTTAAAAAGCGAAAATGATTAATGTATTTAATATTCTTTGTTGACAGTTATTTGAAATGATTTTTTTCCGCGCTCAAGAGTCAAACGTGAACAGAAATTTAATGGGCAAAGGGAAAATGCTTCGTTGTATTGTCCGAAAAAACATCCAAAACGTGATTTTATTTGGATCAGACTGAGCGATGTCGAGAATATAGAGAGCACCAGTCTGGCTCCTATAAAAGATTAAAGTAACAAATGAACTTGGCCTTTACCGCAGTAACAAATACATGTTTTGTTGCGTATACCTGGAACTACAGAAGCACAGCGTTCTTGATAATGTGGGAGGAAGCAGCAGCACAACTAATGTTTATTCTTTTCTCTGCTCTAGTGCGAAATCTCATCAGACATTTTCTTGTAAATAGTAAACTATCATTCACTTTTATAAAAACATGGCCGACCAGAAAATGACTCCATAAACTCCCATAAAGAACGCTCTGGATGCACAGGGGCATTTTAAAACATGAACCTTGGAGAGACAAATTCTAAAAACTGTCATGGCCGACAAACTTTTACGAATGAGGGAAGCGCGAAAGGTGTTCATTAAGTCCGGCAGATGTACGAGAACAAGTGGAGCCATCTTTACCGAGCGCTAACCCATCTGCTGATGCTGTCGACCTGTGAAAGACTTATGGCCGCTGTACTTTTACGCGCACTCATCTCCAGCCTATACAAGCCCCTCGTAAAACAAACAAAAGCCGCGCGTTTACGAGGAGTTTCGGAGGCTGGACGGGCTTCAGATTTCTCATTATTCGTCCGCACGTAATCAAACTCCAAATTTATGATTCAGAGGGTCGAGCAAAGATCATAATTACCCTCGTAAAAAAAGAATAAAGTAGCGGTGATGGTGTTTTCTCTTAAGGACGAAGATGGCAATTAAACAGATGATTGCGGAGAGAGACGGGGGATGAATAGTACGGCTATAATCCATGTGTCAGTCTCGACGGGACGCGGTTAGCAGCGACGTTTCCATTCGAGTTGGGCTTTAATTATGTTGTTTTGTGGCTTGTAGCACTTGAGGCTCATAAGGATCTGTACATCTGAGGTCACACACAAGAGAAATAATGCAGGGTTGATGTTTGTCGGATCGATACGTGACGTTTGAGTTCACGTTTAAAAGGCGCTGAGACTGATTTTTACTGTCTTAAAGCGGACCTATTCTGCAAAAATTGACTTTTCAGAGATTTTACCCATGTTGTAGTCGTTTCTCTTCAACATTTACCCTCTCAAATGTCGTTTTCGGAGTGATTCGTGCACGTTTGAGCTACTTTTGATCGCCCATCTCCCATTGGGTACTGCAGCTTTCGAACGGACTTGTTTCGTTTGATTAAGCCGTTTTAAATTGAAGGATATATCAAGTAATAAAGCTTCTTAGCTGCACCACACGCATGTATCAAAACATTCAATTCATATATTTGTTTGAACATTGTTTTAATGCTTTAATACTAATTATGCAAAACGGTCTGACCCAGAGCTCTGTATTAGGATTGTTATTGGCAGGGAACACATTTTTGTGAATTTAACTCATTGATTCCAGTCGTCACTTTTGATAAAACACGCCCAAAAAGATAAATATTACGATTTCAAATGTGCAAATTCTAACATAATGATCCACGGTGTCAAAAATTAAAGTTAATAGCAGACACGAGCACATTAAGTCTGATTTAAAAACGTGAAAAACTGAACTTCATTTTTAAAAGCTTCACCGTGGCTCAAAGTTAATCGTCGCTTTTGTGCATCTGAGCATCATAAACATTCACTTTCAGCTCTTCAGAGACCAGAGAGGAGTTTTCTGTGACGGTGAAGCTAAAAACTAGCATTCTAACGTGCACTTCCAGCTAAAAAAACGTTCTAATTCGATGCAGACCGCACGCAACGGACGCATTTTGACCTCAAGAGCTGCTTATATAATATATCATTACAGGGGCAAGACTGATTTTGTTTTTTCAAGTGCAGGAAAAAGGTACGGGACCTTTAAGTGAAGACATAGATTGATGAGACAATTAGCGCAAGTGTGAATTCATTTTACATTATGCTCTGATTGTGGCTAATGAGTTGTTAAGTGAGTCAACCATATTCATTTAAAACGGTGTAACTGTTAAAGGTGGAAAATCACGTAAAAACATATGCAAGCAAACAAGATCATTTGACAAATTTGTAACATTATTGGCTCGAAGACTTATTTTATTGAAAAAAAAACAACTCCAATTTACATGAAACTATTCTATGACATAATGAAACATGTCCAGCTACAAAAAAAATTATGGGAATTTAGAGGGAAAATGGACATTTTTTGCTTGATATGGGATGTGTTTCTGGAGTATTTTGACAAACAGGTGAATATGCAAGTACAGAGTTACCTCACCCCTCCATTATCATTATCATTATTATCATTATTATCATTATTATCATTATTATTATTATATTTATTTTAATGTATTGTATTTTAATATATTTTTTATTGATTGTATTATATTCATCTGTTGTTTTATTTATGCATTTTTTTATATTTTAAATTATATATATATTGATTTTATTTATTATTTTTATTTTATTACTTTTTTCTGTTAAACTATACTGATAATGCATAGTGTATATAAGGTTATTACCAACTATTATGCTGAAAAATTTTAATAAAAAGTTCATTAAAAAAAAAAAAAGATTGGGATAATAGAGAAAACCTGGAGTGGATGGGAATTAGGGTTGTGCTGTTGGTCAAATTCTAATCGAGATGAATATTTTTTAATAGTCTGTACAAAAACATGTGGTTTGGAGCAGGTTTACGACTTTGGGGAAACAAATACGTCACTTTTTGTGTGAAATGGCAAGAATTTAAAGTCTGTATTAATGTTGAAAGTCATTTTTATTTGCTTTAGATAAGACGAAATCTAATCTAATTCTTTTTGTCACATCGCTCAACCCTGTGAGAATTGTAGCACAGACGTCTTTCCTCGACAGCAGCGAAAATACGATTTAGAAGAAGAAAAGAAAGAACGTGTATTTACTGCTCCTTTATTTAAGTAGGATGGCCCCAGTGAGATCCCGTTTTACAGCAGATGTGTTTTTAGTGAGGAGGAAAACTCAGAGGAACCAGGGAGAACATGCAAACGCTGCACGGAAAAGCTCCGCCCAGTCAGACATTTAAAGTTTTAACCTGGGACTTTTTGTCTGTGAGGTTAAACACAATGCCACCATTTATTTTTGTTGGGGTGTTTTATCCCAGCTGTATTAACAGAATGGTATTGGTTTATTTAAAAATCGCGATACTGTTCATAAGAATATCCTGGACAATATATTATTCCACGTGGTGTTGCATTGAGGTATCACCCAAGTATCATAGCAACCAAAGAGCCAATCCGGAGGGAGGCTGTTAAAGTTAACGCTCCTTCACGCTTAGCAACAGGTTTGATTGACAGTGTTGCTAACGCTAGTGAGAGCGACCTCAGGGAAAGAAGGTGATTTGTCTGTTATTAATGTTCATATCTTGATTTACAGACACATTAATGAAAAATAAAAACCCCAGGGTCATGTACAGAGGGTTAATAAAATAATACAATTAGCATTTTGCTAAATCTGGTGCAGCCATCTATTTAATGTATCTGCACATTGTCCTTCAAATAAATAAATAAATAAAAAATACGAACATTTAAGACCAAAATGACGAGTCTGACAGCAGCAGTTACAGAGAGAGAAGTGACAGTTTTTCAATAGAAAGTGAATTGGAGCCGAGTCGATGGAGCTGGAAGCGTGCACATGATCATTTCCTACTTGGAACATGGCGGTTAGCAGGTTAGCTATGTCCATTTATACATATTGTCTATGGTACTGCGGCAGGACACATTGTGTATTTTCCAGCGTATAAAGTGCACTTTTTTCATAGTTTGGCCGATTGTGCGACTTATACTCAGATGTGATTTATATGAGAAATATGTTTTTTTAATTATTATTATAAATTTTTTGGCTGGTGCGACTTATACTCCGGTGTGACTTATACTCCAGAGCGAAGTGCGACTTGTACTCCGGTGCGACTTGTACTCTGGAAAATACTGTATTCAGTCTGTTGGTGATTCCTAGCAGTAGCGGTACCTCATTAGCGGTAAATTAGCAATAATGTCTACGCTTTATCTGTCTATCCAGATTTCAAACTAGTACGGTGCTGTCCTTGTGCGTACAAAACACTCACTTTGCTTTATAATAGTGGAAAAGTAGCGTAGGAGTAAATATTCGTTTCTTCGTAAAAGGTAAACTGCGTGGGACTCTTATCCTTCGTAAGTCGCCTTCAAACTTTTATTAGCGGCGAGCGATTTGTTAAGTAGTTAGCAAAATTGTATCCCAAGAAATGTCAAATACCATCAAAATAAGTATAATTTCCCAGGTCAACTAGATTCATTTGGAGCTTAGCGGCGGCGGCGGCGACAATAGCTCTGTAATAGCATGTTGTGAAATAGACGGTGACAGTTTGTACAGCCTCAGCCCCCCTCCGGAGCGTCGGGTTCTGTTTTCCAAATCGCTTGTGTCATGCTCGCATTCCGTCAAACTGATGCAGATTCCAGGCATCAAGGCCGTCGCGAGCGCAAACCCCGGGACGCCCGCCGCATCGGGGGGAGTAGCTAACCCGTCAGCCAACGCCTGTCAAAAGGAGCGGAGTGTGGCTGCTTCAGATATGACGCTAATGCTATTAAGTGTGCCCGTCGCTATCAAAGAGGTTAGCATAGTACAGCCACTTTAAACGCCGAGGATTTGAAATGTATTTTTACTTAGAATATAATAGTACTTAAGCCGAAACAGTGAGTAGTCTTCACAGTAATTACCTTAAAAGTGTGTTATGTAACTTCTCTGATGGTGGGACGGTCGCTACCGGTTTGTCTTTGCATTTAGATGTTAATGCTCTGCCTGAAATGTTCCACAGTATGGCATTTAACCCACCTATGTTGCATTTACTCGATCAAAAACATTTTTTCTTGTGGTGAGTGGTGCTGCTCTCCACAGATCTAACCCGTAACTGGTCTGCTGGTGTCATTCGCGCTGTTTCCATGGAGATTAATAAGGGAGAGAGAATAAGGGAGATAGAGAGGGAGAAGGGAGAGAGAGAAAAAAAGAAAGAAAGGGAAAGAATGAGAATAAGGGATGGAGAGAGAGACAGAGAAAGAAAGAAAGGGAGAGAGAGAAGGGAGACAAAGAGAGAAAGAAAAGGGAGAGCAAGAGAATAAAGGAGACAGAGAGAGAAAGAACGAGAGACAGAGAGAGCAAGAGACAGACAGAGAAAATGAGGGAGACAGAGAGAGAGAGAGAGAAAGAAAGAGACAGGAGACAGCGAGAAAATAAAGGAGACAGAGAGAAAGAGAGAAAGAAATAGATGGAGAGAGAGAGAGAGAAAGAAAGAAAGGGAGAGAGAGAAGGGAGACAAAGAAAGAAAAGGGAGAGCAAGAGAATAAAGGAGACACAGAGAGAAAGAAAGACAGAGAGAGAAAGAGACAGAGAGAGAGAGAGAGAAGAGATACAGACAGAGACAGAGAAAGTAAGAGACGAGAGACCAAGAGAGAAAGAAAGCGAGAGACAGAGAGAGAATAAGGGAGACAGAGAGAGAGAGAAAATAAGGGAGACAGAGGGACAAATAAAGAGAGAGAGACAGAGAATAAGGGAGAAAGAGAGGGAGCGAGAAAGAAAAAGACAGAGAATAAGGGAGACAGAGAGAGAAAGAAAGAGACAGAGAAAGAAAGGGACAGAGAGAAAAGTAGAAATCAGCGTAAGAAACGAAATACAAAAACGAAACAAAATTGAACTGCACTGGCAGAATATGCAAAAATAAATGCAGCCTGTTATTCACTTTCCCTCCATGTGGTTTGTGTCATGTTTTGGTGATTCATTCTATAGTATAACACATAAACACACACACACACACACGCACATAATGCATAATTCACTATAACATTATGATTAACTACAACTACATTTCAAACAATTAGTGTCACTGAAAAAAAACAAATCTGATTGGACGATCACGTTTGACCGGACTTGAGACGCAACAGAGGAAGGAACCAGACTGACTCAATCTGTGTAAAAATACAGAGAGTTCAGTCTGGATTTGCCAGGAGACACGAAATCCACATTTCAAATCAATTTCAACGTAAAGATTTCATCATGGAATTACTCAAAACGTAGAGTGAAGGAGCACGCTTAATCCTCTATACTCTGTACTGATTTTAATTAAAAACAACAAAAACAAGAAAAGGACAACACAATAAACAACAGAATGCCATTTTCAACACAAAATCATGTACATCTGTGCTCGTTCAAATCAATTTCGGTGAGTATTTGTGCATCAGTCACAAGTTTAACTCAACTAAACATTTATCTACAAGAAACTTAAGTAGAAGGAAAAGTAGGACAGGAACCTACTCTTAAAAGTGCCATTTGTCGAAAAAGTTACTTCAAGCAAACGTAAACATCTGAGAGTATTTTGGATCACAACAAAATCCTCTTTTTATGTTAATCCTATTTATATTAGGAAAATTCAAAATCCACACTATTTACCTGAATGTGCTGAAATACCTGGCATAGCTGTTTTCGAACTTTGTCATGCTGACTTTATAGAATATGAAATAAGCATCTTGGTAAAAAAGCTGAGGAGGCATAATGTGGCCGGGAAGAAGCACTTAGAGGACGGCCACTGTTTAAACACTATTATTGCACATAGGAGACGTGCATTAAGACGCAGCAGCAAACGGAGACTCAGAAGAAAACACACAATGTACTGACACTGACGTCACCGCCAAACACTCTCTGTACACTGTAACGCACTGTGACACACTGTGACACACTGTGACACACTGTGACCCACTGTGACCCACTGTGACCCACTGTGACGCACTGTAACACACTGTAACGCACTGTAACACACTGTGACACTGTAACGCACTGTGACACAAACACTCTCTGTACACTGTAACGCACTGTGACACACTGTAACACACTGACGCACTGTGACGCACTGTGACGCACTGTGACACACTAAGGCACTGTAACACACTGTAACACACTGTTACACACTATAACGCACTGTGACACACTATAACGCACTGTGACACACTAACACAAACACTCTCTGTACACTAACACACTGTGACGCACTGTAACACACTGACACACTGTAAGGCACTGTTAGACACTGCGACATGCTGTTACACACTGTGACACACTGTAACACAAACACTCTCTGTACACTAACGCACTGTGACGCACTGACACACTAAGGCACTGTAACACACTGTTACACACTGTAACACACTGTTACACACTGTAACACACTGTGACGCACTGTGACGCACTGTGACACACTAAGGCACTGTAACACACTGTAACGCACTGTTACACACTGTGACGCACTGTGACGCACTGTAACGCACTGTAACGCACAGTTACACACTGTAACACACTGTGACGCACTGTGACGCACTATAACGCACTGTGACACACTAACACAAACACTCTCTGTACACTAACACACTGTGACACACTGTAACACACTGACACACTGTAAGGCACTGTTAGACACTGCGACATGCTGTTACACACTGTAACGCACTGTTACACACTGTGACGCACTGTAACACAAACACTCTCTGTACACTAACGCACTGTGACGCACTGTAACACACTGTGACACACTGTAAGGCACTGTTAGACACTGTGACATGCTGTTACACGCTGTAACACACTGTTACACACTGTAACATACTGTAACGCTCCGTAACACACTGTAACGCACTGTTCTGTGCTCGGACCACTTTAATGGACAGAAAAATAAGGAAAACAGAGAGAGAGAGAAGGGAGACAGAGAGAGTGAGATAAATAGAAAGAGACAGAAAAGGGAGACAGTGTGAGAGAGAGAATGAGAGACAAAGAAGGAAGACAGAGCAAAAGAGACAGAAAAAGAGATAGACAAAAGACAGAAAGGGAGAGCGAAGAAGGGAGAGACAAAAGGAAGGCAGAATGACACACAAAGAAGAAGGGAGACAGAGAGAGTGAAAGAATGAGAGAGACAGGGAGAGAGAGACAAAGAAGGGAGACAGAGAGAGTGAAAGAGAGAGAGAAGGGAGACAGAGAGAGTGAAAGAGACAGAGAGAGAGAGAGAGAAGGGAGACAGAGAGAGAAAGAGAGAATGAGAGAAAGAGTAGGAGGAAGACAGAGTGAAAAAGACACAGATGGAGAAAGAGTGAGACAGAAGAAGGGAGACAGAGAGCAAGAAAGAGATAGAAGGGAGACAGTGGAGAATGGAGATAGAGACAAGGGGAGAGTGAGAAAGAGAGAAGAAGCTAGACAGAGAGAAAGAGACAGGGAGAGCGAAAGAGTTAGTGAGAGAACATGAGACAAAGTGAGAGAGAGATACAGACAGAAGTAGAGAGAGAGACAGAAAGAGAGAAAGAAAAAAAGAAAGAGAAAAGAGATAAACTTAAGAGTCAAAAGTCTATTGAATTCCACTGACAGAACATGCAACATTAAAGACGACCTGTTTCCCTCCGTGTTGATGTGGTCATAATGTTCTGGCCGTTCACTCTACAGTTTAAGCCTTTTCTCTAAACAAACTTCCAGAAACCAGACAGCTCCGATTCAAGCCCGAGACAGTTTGGAAGGTAAATTAATGAATGAATATAAAGTTTGACACTTTTTGTTAAGAGCGTGTAATTCTTCGTGTCAAAGCCTCGCTCCGGCACATGCATCCATCAGGTCACGCATCATTAAAACGCCGCAAAAGTACTTTTTTTTTTTACTCAACTACAGATCAGCGCTAACCTTCCAGAGCCTCTCCACGCGGGACAGCTTGCGCGTCTTCATCCTCGGCGGTATCCGGGTTTGAAAGAGCTGAGTGAGGAGCGGAGAGTCTGAGTGAAGTGGAGTCGTAAACCATAGACACACCTCGCCACGGTAACGCCACGGTCAGCAAATCTGGACCGACTTCCACTCCGCACGCATTAAGTTCAGAGCGGCGAGAGGAAGAGGGGCTGTCTCACCGTCTCAGAGTCTCAGAGTGTCCCCACATCTGGACATGTTTACGGGAATCAACGCTACAGCAGCAGGTAGAACGAGGTAGTACTCTATTACATTTACTCAAGTAACTTTTTGGAGAAAATGTAGTTTTTAAGAGAGAGTTTAAAAGAGACAGAGAGAAGAAGAAGAGGGACAAAGATTAAAAAGAGAGGCAGAGAAGATGGGAGACAAAGAGAGAGAGACAGGAGCAGGTAGTACTCCAAAAAGTTACTCAAGTAAATGTAAGCGAGTAAACGTAACGGACTAAATGGAGTTTTCAAGAAGGGAGATGGAGAGAAAGAGAGAGAGAGGAAAAAAAAGAGGCAAAGAGAAAAAGAGAGGCAGAGAGGAAGGGAGACAAAGAGAGACAGGAGCAGGTAGGAGGAGGTAGGAGGAGGTAGTACTCAGTTACGTTTACTCACTTACATTTACTCGAGTAACTTTTTGGACTAAATGGAGTTTTCAAGAAGGGAGATGGAGAGAAAGAGAGAGAGAAGAAGAAGAGGGACAAAGAGAAAGAGAGAGGCAGAGAGGAAGGGAGACAGAGAGACAGGAGCAGGTAGAAGGAGGTAGTACCGCTTACATTTACTCGAGAAACTTTTTGGACAAATTTGAGTTTTCAAGAAGGGAGACAGAGAGCAAGAGAAAGAGAAGAAGACGGGAGACAAAGAGAGAGAAAGACAAACAGAGAAGAAGAGAGACAGAGAAAGAGTAAGAGACAGGGAGAGAAAAGAGACAACAGGAAGAGAGAAACAGAAGAAGGGATACAGCGAAAAAGAGAAGAGAGAAAGAAAAGATAGACAACAGGAAGATAGAAATAGAAGAGGGAAGACAGAAAAGGAGAGAGAAGAGAGAAGAAGCGAGACTGTGAGAGAAAAACAAAAGGGAGAAAGCGAGTGAAGAGAAAGAGACAGAAACAGAGCGAGAAGAGACAGAGCGAGAGAGACTAATAAGGAAAGCACAGAGAGAGAGAGAAGGGAGACAGAAAAAGAACTGAGACAGAGAGAAAGAGAGGGAGCAGAGAGACAAAGAGAGACAGAGAGAGACCAATAAGGAATCCACAGAGAGAGAGAGAGAGAGAGAGAGAGAAACAGACAACATATTTTTACTCCTACTTGAGTAATATCTTATTAAAGTAACAGTACTCTTGTAAAAGTACTCTTACTCGAGTAAAAGTCACAGTTCCTCTTCCCACAGTGAGTAAAAGTCGACGAGTGACATAAGCTTTACGTTGACACTATGAAATGATTTGAACATTTGCGTTCCGTGCACGCCTCCCGGAGATAAGACGTGTAATCTTTGTGGTTTATCCTTTGAAAAGAACGTTTTGAGTTTTGCCCTTCCAATCACATTAACTTCAAATTTTCAATCCAAGACGAACAGAGTCAAGTGCAAATAAATCCACCTAACAAGGACCCGAAAACTCACACTCCTCCAGGATTTATCAACACAAAACGATGCCACTAGTTTTACTTTTACAGCTTTAATGCTCAGAAATCTTAAATACTGGACAATCTGAGGTCTTCAACATCTGAGAAGGTGAACAAAGACGACACGACTAGAGTTACCACGTTCTGAATACTTAACGGGATTAGCAAAGTGGAGCAGACATATAAAATACCAGCCATGAGATACAGGCTGAGTACATTTGAAATACTTGGGTACATGTATGGTTTTTTTTTTTTTCTGTAATTAGTGTCACTTATTTTATTTTATTATTATTATTATTATATTATATTTTTTATATTATTATTATTATTATTATTTATTTTTGTATTAATTTATTATTATTATTATTTGTATTATTATTATTTTTATTTATTTATTATTATTTTTGTTGATTAATGTTTATAATGTCCAATGGTAGATGAAATATTCCATTTTATTATTGAAGTAAAAGTACATATAAAGAGTTGAAAAAAAAGTTACTCAAGCAAAAGTATCACATGAAAATATGTACTTAAAAATATATATATAAAAATGTACTTTAAGAGTAAAAAGTACAAGTATTTCACATGTGTTGTTCGTTTGTTAAAGTGTAAATGTGTGATACTGATTAAAAATGAGACATATTTTAGTCGCAGCAAAAACACGAATCATTTTTTATTCATTTTTTTTTTTCAATTTTGTTGTATAATTGTCCCTGTGACTTATACTTAGATGCGACTTACATGTGAAATTATTAAAATACAGTTGTCTATCATTGTCTATCGTATTTTTTTGGGTGCAATTTTACATGTTTCCTTTGTATTCTGAGTCCTGACTGATGGACAATGGTCTACAGTCCAACAGCCAGTCTCCTCCGTGCCGTGTCGCCAAATTTACATAAACGTCGGATCGCAGTGTGACTCTGAAGTGCTGTACGTTTGCAATTTGTTTTCTCCCCGACAAAACCCACAATGTCGATGAAACGTTCTGCACCGACAAAGACGCCTACGAAGGTTTGAACTTTGTGTTTAAACGTGAGAGAAATGTGAGAAAATGTTAACGCCTGTGTGAGAAAAGTGTATAAAGTGTGTGGTGAGGGGTTTTACAGCAAAAAACAGAGAAAAATTGTAAAAAATTAAGCTGATACTTCGCGGATTTCGGGTTATTTTTAGAACGTAACCGAGGGACCACTGTATTTATTTTTATTTGCTCAAACATGAAGCTTGAACTCGAAAACTTTAGTCAAGATGTGAGCACAAACACGGTAAAAATAACCCCTCAAATTAGATGAAAAGTACTTTTTACTTTTCAGTCCTGTTCAAAAATGTAGCGGAGTAGAAAGTACAGACACTGCTCTCAAACGTAGTGAAGTAAAAGTAAAAAGTATCCACTGTAAAATGCACAGATACTTAAAATGTCTACTTAAGTACAGCACTTTACTCCTTGTACTTCACTGTTATTTTCCGCAGGCGTGTGTCAAGAGTCTTTGTGGACTATTGTTTTTTATTCAAAAGTTGTTATGGTTACCTGGAACGGTTTGTCACGGCGATGTTCAATCAAAATTATTAAAGAAAAGGAGAAAAATTAATCTCTGCTGTGAGGAGAAGAAGCTGGTCTATGTCCCGTCTGTAAATGCAAATGTGCTTTTTATAACTACCGCAGATGTTGGAATATGTAAAACAGGTGGAGGCAGGTGGAGGCAGGTGTGGACCGGCAGGGGGCCAAAATGCACGGCTGCGTTATTCTACACTGGAAACGAGCTACAGAAAAATCTCCAAACTGTGCTGCAGACCGAGGCCAAGGGGTGGTTGCAAACTTTTCATAATAAAGAGCAACTTTGCAACTGAAAAAAATACATCCAATTTAAACAGAACTAGCAAGGATAAACTTGAGAACCAGCGCAACGAGGCTCATCTGGTTTTCTGTTCATTTATTTGAATAGATTCGTTTTTCAGACCAAGGTTTAGTTTGTTTCATGTCCACAGATTGTATAAAAAAAGTGGATTAAGTGAGTGTGACGTCGCCTACAGCGTCCAGCTCCAGTCAAACGAAGCTAAATCGAGGCTAGCGGTTATAGCGGCGAATAATTGGAAGTATCATAGCAACCAAAGAGCCGATCAGGAGCGAGGTTAATGAAGGTAACGCCCCGCTGGTTTAGCACAGAGCGGTTACTTAGCAACGCTGTCACTCAAACCTGTTGCTAACGCTAACGGGAGTGACCTCGGGGAAAGAAGGCGCCTGATTCGTCTGTTATTAATGTTCATATCTTGTTTTTACGGATACGATAGCAACATAAAAGTACCAGGATCATGTAGAGCAGGTTAATACGAACGTTTTAAGACCAAAATGACAAGTTTGACCGCAGCAGAGTCGATAGTCCCATGATCACTTTCTATTTGGAACGTAGCGGCTAGCAGGTTAGCTATGTCCATTTACATATGCAATCTATGTTCATACCGGACAGTTTCGAGTTAAATATCAAATTTCAAATCACGTGACGTTCTTGTGACGTGTCCAGTCAGCTGATTTAAACAGGTTAGCGCCTTTTTCCTACAGGTGGCGCCATCTGCCAGCAACAGACGTGAGCAGCATGAAAACAAACAAAACTTTGGTCTAGAAAAAAGCATCTATTAAAATAAATTTGAGAAGCGTTTAAATTCTAACAAACTACACATTCAATCCAACCAACTCTCTGCTTTTTGCCTTTGCCTGCTAATCTCTAAATGTTAGCATGATCGTTTTTTCCATCTGAAACCCTGCCCTGCTTTCTCAAGTGCAGACAATGTCACCCAATAGACCGCAGCGGCATGTCTCTGAGAATTTGACCCGGGCTCCCACACAGTTGACCGTAGCGGAGGTCATCGTACTTTTACCATGTGCCCGTTTGAAAGTGTCAGACAGATGTTATACAGCTGCTTGGCTACGTGAAATTCAACCCCCAGAGCAGAGACGCTATCACCTAAAGCACTCTGAGCTAATAGCCGCATCAGCATTCACGGCTAGGCTACATTATAGAGCTTTTTACTTGTTTATTGCGCTCAAACCAGACAATAGACCCTTTTCACGCAGCCGCCCGCCCAAGTCCGGTCTTACTAAAATCAATATTTAAATATCGGACTTTCAGAGGACGGAAATTACGGACGGATGCTCACAGACGCCATGTTACGACCTTTACGGCGATGCAAGCACTTAACCGCAGGAACGTGTGTGTTTATGAAAGTAGATATCTGTGTCTCAACGCTAATGCTAAGGTTAACGCTAATGCTAAACTGATCAAAATCGCAAAATCAAACACAAAACTACTTTATGAAAATACATCTAATGACAAGTCCATTGTTTTTCTCTGCAAAATCATTCAGATTGTAGAGCGTTTTCATTTCAGTTAGCGTTAGCATTAGCTTCAAGACACAAAATACCAACGTTTCTAGACACAGAAGCTTCCTCCAGTGAAGTATTTACATCGTAGTAAAGGTCCAAGCTGTCTGCGGCTATCTCTAACTTTCTGCGTGCTGCCTGGTATTTAAATATTGATTTATTTTAGCATGATTTGGCTAACTTCCAACACACAATAAATGGAGCAGGAAGTGCGGCGCTGCAGTTTTTGAGAGAACTAGAACGAGCCGGGCAGCTCCGTGAAAAGGGTCTATGGCAGGGTGATCAGACATCCCTTTTAATCCGGGACAGTCCCAGTTTTGAGCCCCCTGTCCCAGCAGATTTTTCCAAAACCAGTGATTTGTCCCAGTTTTGTACAAGAACTGTCACAGACGTCCCTATTTTTGACCAGCCAACAGTAAAAGGGTCAATAAATCGTCACGTGTTTAGCCAAAATACAGAAAAACCTGCTTGAAAATGAGCATAAATTTTAAAAAAATGCACCAGAAATCTGTTCAAAGTACTTTAATCTATGGCGTATTCTGCGATTGATAAGAGTGACCATAGTCTGAAGTACCCAGACGCCGAAAAGGATGGAATTTCCCCAGGTCGCCAGAGGTCACGCGGCTCGTACCATGAGAAAGGAATACCTGTAATTGCCCGCGGGATGAGGCTCGAATGAACCATGCCGTCACATTATGGGCTTGTTAAACAACACCTTCACTTGTGAATGATTTACACGTGTCCAGCGGCCCTAATGACGGGCTGCCTATTTGTTGTGACCGCGGGTGATAGTGTGGTATTCTGCTACGAGTTTACATAAGAGTGACTACTGTACCTACATGGAAAGACTGAAAAAAGTGACGCATTATTCAAAATTAGCTACTGGATTTGAAAGTGGTTTGTAGCTTTAATACAGGGGCGTCAAACTCATTTTCACCGAGGACCACATCAGCAAAATGGCCGCCATCAAGGGGCAGATGTGACTGTGTGGCAGTGTAAATGTCACTAAATGTAACTGAATGTCATGTAAAATAAATGTAATTACTTTTAAACTTGTTAAATAATGGTTTCTGTGATAAACTGACATTTTTAAAAGTGTGTATCTGGTCGGGACACCCCTCCTCACAGACCTTCAGCTCTGTGTCAAAAACGGCCTTTTCCAGCCTTTTAATTATTGGACAATTTGTTGTTTTTTTTGCAGACTCATTTTTGCACACTTAGCTCCGTGTTTGGTGTCAAAATGTCGACATAGATTGTACCGACCCCGCCTCATAACACAAAAAACATACAGTTTTTTTCTCTTCAAAGCACAAACTTGTATTCGCCTTCACCTTTCTTCCTCCAAACTTCCTTCCAATGCCAACAATTTTCCTCTTCATGAACATTTTGTGATGATTATTTGCAAATATTTCTCAGTTCCACTTGCCGGGAAAATCTCATTAGTTTATTGTCAGTGCACACATTAAAGCAGTATAGACTTATTTTAAAATGACAGTCATGCCTTTTAATTTACCTTCTTGCCGGCCACATAAAATGACGTGTCGGGCCGCATTTGGGCCCCGGGCCTTGAGTTTGACACATATGCCTTAATAGGAAAGCTGTAGTGCAGTAATTTCAGAATACAACCTCGCAAATCAACAACGTTAATACAAAAATACAATTTAAAATGGCATAATTCTTAACTAAATAAATAAATATACTGCACATATGGGTGGGCAATTGACATGAATGAATGTAATGTAAAATTAAATGAATATCTCGGTCCTTTTGAGAATCCCGGTAACAGTATTCCGACAGAATTACGTCAGTCCAACAAAAATGTGCCAACAGTGTCAGATGGGAAATGTAGTCATAGTTTTATCTAGCACTTTTCCACCTTCGAAACACTTAAAACGCTTTACATGAAGGAATTACTCATCCATTTATGCAACGATGTTTATGTCGAGAGTGGAATTCAAACCGCCAAACTTCGAATCAGTGAACAAAGGCTCTACCAACTGAGCCACCGTCGCCCTGAAGTTGAGGTCAGACACATCCCGTTACATCTTTATTTGGTAGTGTACACCACATATTTTCATTTTTAACAGTTTTTTTTTTAGTAGTAATCACATTTTGCATGTCAAAACAGTCAGAATATTATCTATTTGCCCACATTTATCACACGTATTATTCATCGGTAGAGCGTGGACAGTGTAATTCCAGCTCGCACAGATGAATACTGTCATTTCGTCCTTGGGCAAGACACTTAACCCCCGTCGCCTCCAGTGTCTGCGTACACTGGTGTATGAATGTGTGAGTGGTTCTTTGACGTAAAGTGCTTTGAGACCCTTGAAAGTGGGAAAGAGTTGTATAAAAAAGTGCCCATTTAGCATTTACCATAGCGTCATAGTACTTTTTGTCTAAACTTCAAATACTAACCTGATTGGACAAAGAAAAACGCTAAAACTGTAAAATATCTAGCTTTAAAGGTAACGCAAGGTAAGGTTTAAATGTATTCAGACTTTTAGATCACTTTTATAAAATAGAAGCTGTTGTTTCTACAGAATGACATGCAACTTTTCTTGAACACATTTGACAATCACATGATGCCTGTATTCCCACAATGCGCCGCAAAGCCGGGCGAACGAGCGAACATCAATCACCCAGAGTTCTTTTCTTCTCTGTCCTACGATCTGACAAGCTGCCAGCTACACCACACTGCATCACTCAACAGCATTTTTCCCATTCATTTTTTTTTTCTCCACCTACGCCAGAACCAAAACAATCATTATTATGACTCTCCCCGCTAAAATCTCTGTTCTCATCGCCAAAAACAGCACCGCAGCGGTAGCAAAAAGCAATCTTCTTTTACCTGAGCTGTGTTCCCAACCTCCAGCAGCCAATCAAACACGAGAACAAGTTCATTCATTACCTTGAGAGAAAGCCAAAATACGAGCCCATCTACACGTTCACAATCACATACGCTTTGAACATGTCCAACCAGGTAACAAGCTTCAAAACAACCCACCTTCATAGCAGCAGAAAACTTTTTTTTTTTTTTCTTCTTCTTCTTGCCTCCCGTTACTTCTTGCCGAGACTACAAAGAGAGTGCACACAAAGGTCTAGGCTGGGGATGCAACATGAAAACCTAACTCATCCATAATGCATCAGAAGGCTAAACCAGAGCCCGGGGACACGCAGGGAGGAAGAGGAGGAGGAGGAAGAAGAAGAGGAGGCACAGGGCCCAGTCTTGGCATCGTTTTGTGGGTGATGGCGTTCGTGGTCATGGATAACGTTCGGAGTTTGTTGGCTGGTCCGGTGCTTTTGTTGTCGTTAGGTGAAACTGTTTTTTGTTTTTTTTTCCCCATGTATTTGAGGAAAATGTGTCCTGCCCCAGTACAGATATATCGTAAAAAACAGCTGTTGAGATCAAAATAAGTCTGCTCCATCGTGACTGCGTCTAATTATACAGCGTTTTATTGTCTATTGTCAAGAAATGCGCGGTTATAGGTTAGCATGCTGGTTGTTTTTAAGCTTTAACAGGGCAAAACTCTGGTCCGGCCTCTAAAAAGTAGAAGGAAGTGCTTATAAACTCATCGTGGTGATTACTTAGAATGTTACAAATTCAGGAAGTAAGTGAGGAATAAGTTTGGACCAATACGAATTGTTCAAAACTAACCGTGTTTTTCATGCCGTTTTGTTTAAGATAAATCAGGCACCTAATTCTTAAGGTACAGTGTCCTTAGAATTACATAATTGTCAGGATTGGGATTTTTTGTGTGTTTTCTGTGCCATCTTTCCCCCTCTCCCTTCTGTTTCTGTGCCTGGACCTGGACGGAGATTCTGGCTCCACCCACTACACACCTGCAGCCAATCAGCAATCAAGCCTCCATCTCTGGAGCAAAAAAAAAAAACGGACAGAGGTGTATCCTCGTCAGTGTATCCTCCGTGATCCCGTTTTCTGGACCCACCTTACACCTCCGCCTCCGAACCAGCTTCCTACGACCGGTTCGAACACCTCAGCCTCTGACCCAGCTTCCTACGACCAGTTCGAACACCTCAGCCTCCGCCCCAGCTTCCTACGACCAGTTCGAACACCTCCACCTCCGACCCAGCTTCCTACGACCAGTTCGAACACCTCAGCCTCCGCCCCAGCTTCCTACGACCAGTTCGAACACCTCAGCCTCCGCCCCAGCTTCCTACGACCAGTTCGAACACCTCAGCCTCCGACCCAGCTTCCTACGACCGGTTCGAACACCTCAGCCTCTGGCCCAGCTTCCTACGACCAGCTCCTTACGACAACCTGCACTTGCGTTTTCTTGTTTGTAATAACTTCTGTTAAACTTTTACTCCACGTTTGCATGTTTGATCCCTCAGTCCAAAAATAACACGACATTCTAGCACAAAGCACAACAGTAAAATAGGTGTAATTGTGAAGGAAGAGATCGCAGACCAGGTAGAGAGTTGAAAGAAGTTTATCTGATCAGATGATTGAAGTTACAGACGGTACCTTTGTCGAGCTAGAAGTACTGCACATGCTGCTATCCATAGTTGGTCTCATAAGGACTTAACTCATTTTACATACTGTCTGTACAAGGTCGTAAATGGATATACTGTTAGCCGTTTACGGTAAAGTAGAAAACGTCACTAAAAGATGAATTACGAGACCTCGAGTAAACCTAAAGATGAAGTGACCGAAGTGTAGACGATCTTAAAATAAGTCAGTCGCGTTTTTACTGAGAAACAAGTTCACCTCAATGTTTAAGACACACAGTATTCAACGCAAATGTTAAAGAGTAAAACAAATAAAACAAAAATCACGCTTTCAATAGGATTTCGCTTCAGTTTTATTCATTCCGTTCTCATTCATGCTAAAGTCTTATTCAGGCTGTGTGGAAAAATAAAAGTGCATAACCGAACCCTTTCATTTGGACACGGTTCTTGTTTTTCATGTTCATACACTTGAAACGTTGCCAGGTAATCGCTGCAGATCGACAATCGCTCGCACGTACGACTGAAAAGATTTTAAAACAAAAAAAAAAACTTCCTGAATTGCTGCTTTTAGCCTGTACCTGTAAAGTGCTCTGACGACTAACCTGACAAAGGACACTGTGCCAGCTCCGGGAACTGAACTATGGTTGCCCTTGACAACCACTTGACTGACGACTTTAACATTTCTACCGCATGTGCCTCAGTGGTGCTTTTCTGCTCCACTAGAGCACGGCGGAGTGTAAAGCGATCTGTGTCTGTCAAAAGATACATTTATTCAGCTCTTCCAAATGAAAGAATATAAATGACCTAAACCAAAAACTGTTTCTTTTAAGTGTTACACAAAACTGACCGTTGTGAGCTCGAGGCCTTGGTACAATGTTGTTCGATCCTTAAAAACCAAACAGACCTGGAGTTGTGCTTTTGTTTCTTTCACACATGTTTGAGTAACCTTTTATTATCAGTCTGTCTACATCTCCAAAGCTTAAAATGCTCAAAATGTTCCACCTTGTGATGTCAAGTTAACAGCTCCTTTTACCTTTTGTTCAGTAGAGATTGGCAATTTTAGGTCTGAAATCATCCAAATGATTCTAGCGAAGGTGTACGGAGAGAGCGTTTTCCATTTGAGAGAAGAACCGAAGCCTAAATCTGCAGGGTTTGTGCGTTAAACATGTGTGAAAGAAACAAAAAAAAACACAACTCCAGGTCTGTTTGTGATGAGGAAACAACATTATAACATAGATCAGAAGGTTTGTGGTTAAAAAAGGGACTGCGGGTGAGTTTGTCGTAGATTAAATTCACATAATTTGATGAAAATGATTAAATTCTAAACAAAAAACCCATCTAAGTCGATCTCTAGTTTGTAGGCTTGGGCTGACATAAACATTTCATTTCATTTTGGTTTGAAAATCACTGATCCTGACCCTTAATGCCTCACTGTGGAGCATTTCAGTCACTATAAACATCTGCATTATCTCAATTTTAAGACTATTTTAACAATGTGTCAAGAAGGTGTTAAAATGTGCCTGTTTTTGGTCAAGTATTGCACAAAACCATGAAATAAACCGCAAAAAGTGTAAAATATCAGTTTATATCCTCGTTTAGGAGACGACACGTGCTGATTTTGAAATACTGTACGTGGCTCTGGAGTATAAGTCGCACCAGACAAAAAATGCATAATAATGAAGAAAAAAAAAAAACATAAGTCACACTATAAGTTGCATTTTATGGGAGAGACCAAGAACAGACATTTTATCTTTAAAGCAAAGTTATAATAATGACAATAAAATGGCTGAATATCAGTACAACACGCTAACGCTAACGTAACACATTTATATTTATTCAGCGACATGAAGCACAGACAGAACTGAACACGTGTCTGGTTTGTTAACGTAAGATATTAACAGTTAATCAGATAAATAAAGCAGAAAAAGTTTACTCTGGATCTCACTCCAAATCAATAAATCCATTGTTAGGCTTCATCAGACTCAGCAGAATATCATTTTCTTTTAGGGGCGTTTTTGTTCTTTCTCAGACGTCTTTTAAATTACCGTAACGTTGAAAATGTAAATGTTCAGTGGTTCAGGAGAAGTAGATAATGGTAGATACACAAGCCTAGAGTGACCTCGAGCAGCTGTCAGTGTGACAATAACGAAGATGTTGAATTATATACAGTGGACTTTCGTTTATCGCGGCGGTTACGTTCTAAAAATCCGCGAGGTATCAGCTTTATTTTTTACATTATTCTCTGTGTTTTTGTCTGTAAAACCCCTCACCACACACTTTATACACTTTTCTCACACAGGCGTTAACATTTTCTCACATTTCTCTCTCGTTTAAACTCTCTCAAAGTTCAAACCTTCGTAGGCGTCTTTGTCGGTGCAGAACGTTTCATCGACATTGTGGGTTTTGTCGGGGAGAAAACAAATTGCAAACGTACAGCACTTCAGAGTCACACTGAGATCCAACGTTTATGTAAATTTGTCTGAACACATTCTGTACTGGACAGGAGACACGGCACGGAGGAGACTGATGGACAATGGTCTACAGTCCAACAGCCAATCAGGACGCAGAACACAATGCACGTTCATACACTGTAAAAAAGCATGGAAAATTGCACACACAAAAAAAATCTGCGAGACCGGTTTCTGTTTTGTTCTACCTCGTCTCACCACATCGAGCGTCTTCCTAACTCTCCCTCCGAGTCCACGTTCACTTCTGCTCCATCTACCTGTTGCTGGCTCATGTTTACGCTGGCCTAACACGACGCTGTTGACTTTTGCCGCTGTTCCTCTCACATCTGCTGTTTGCCTGCGTGTCCGGGGCCAGCGCTGTACCGCCGTTTTTTTTTGTGTTTTGTTTTTAGTGTTATGGCGATGGCGGGACAGAAGGAGGCGTGTTCTGGCTGTATCATGGTTCGGTCGATAAGGGAATCTGGCCCCTAGTGACATAACGGATTACAGCCTCCGCCTACACTCACACACACACAAAAACACACACAAAAACACACAGACGGACGCAAAAACACAGGGGCAGTGGCAGCTCCGCTCTGCTGGGCTAATGCAGACTGACACGAGAGCTGCAGCCAATATCCTTCACTTTCTTTAAGGCTCACGACGGATTCGGTTTTGTTTAAGATGCTCGGGCGGTGACAGTGCTAACTCGTGTTGTTCTAATCTTTATTTACTTTAATTGTCCTGCCGGAAAGTGTTTTAATTCAAGATTCACGGCTGATTTTCTAGTCTAGAGCTGGACAGTGAATCTAAAGTGATTTGAGGCTGAGGTTCGGTCATTTTTAATTGTAATGGAGCGTTTTACAGCCAATTGACAGTAAAAAATGTGGTTTGGAACAGAGTTTAGACTTCAACGTTAATACTGAAAGTCATTTGTGTTGAATTTTTGAAAAGAAAAACTAATTAAATAAAAAAAATCAGGAGTCTTGTTTCTTGCATACTTAAACTTTGATTTTAAATTAGATTACAGTCGAGATAAACCGATATATATAAGGCCAATATTTGGACTTTTTAGGATACTGGCTAGCCTTAAATCTCCTGCACACGTCGATATTTAGTTTTGCTCGACGTGCTGCCTGAAAAGTACACGTAAAAGCTTTATTTGAACATTTTCGTGCAAAGAGACAACTGTGCAAAACATGAAAAATACACATAAAGTCGCTGTAACTCTTTTGCTTCAGTCGTGTTTCAATATTTTTTTAATATACTAATTTTGTTTTTTCGTGTTGTAAATGGCTTAAATTTTTTGTTTGTTTTTACATAAATTCTATGATCAAAAAAATTCTTACCCTCCAAACTAAATATTTTAAGCACATTTTTTGCAGTATTTTCTTCATTTATGGGTTTATAGTTAAAAAAAAGGCAGTGGGTGAGTTTGTAGTAAATTTAAATAACAGAATTTACGAATTTAAAATCAGCTCTATATATCAGCCCAAAAATACCGACATTGGTCAATTTCTAGATTACAGTACAGTATCGTGAGTAGAATCGTGAATATTTCAGTGTTTTCTAGACTTTCCTGACCTCCTTTTAGTAGTAGTATTACTGTGTTTCAGACGATATCACCACATTCTACAGGACAATATTATTTAATACCAATAGAGGGCAGCAGCTACGATGAGTATTGTTTAACTCTTTAAGGACTGAGCACATTATAGACCATCATAGCTCCTTTTTTAGCCATAAAAATCCCGTTAAAGGAAGTATCAGCGTGTACTTTTGCCTTTTTTCACACAACTTCCTCTATTTTACACCTCTATCCATCCTTATTTTTCCTTTGACGCTCTGATTAGTCGTCTTCGGGGGACGACGTAAAGCGTATTACCGTAATGACAGTAACGTATTTAAACAGCCCCATGCCTCTGCTTCGAGACGCCGTTTGGATTTACGTGATCGCACAATCGGTTGCGGAGTTACGGCGACGGAAAGTCCACAACCGGCGGCGATGGCATTCGACGATAAAGCGTTAAAAGCTAATTTTTGTTGCAATATGTTGAGTTTTTGGATCTCGTCACTGACAGAAATGATCAGAGGGTCGATATTTTTGGATATTTCATGGCGAAGTCCAGCGTAATCAACAGGAAAAACTGGCTGTTGCGCCCCCTTCTGGTCGTATGACATCCACCAACACAGTCAACTCCTTGCTCCTTTTGTAGTTCATTACATTTTCATCTGACAAAAAACAAAAAAAGCGACAAAATCCTCCACTCCGTACGTGACTTGTGGCTACCTCACACCTGTAACTGACAGTTTTCTTCACACATCCCCTTACGGCGTCACCCCGTTCCCACTGGGATTAGATGTTGCAATTAGCTAATGTGTCTGTAATCCGTCTAGCGCGTTTCTATCTAACTTTACTTTCCTCTCAGAAGTACTTCAAGGCCTCACTTCAAGGCGTCTCTGTTCTTCAGCTCACATTGTCAGCCAAGTGTCTCGCTCTCTCTACTTTTAATGAGGAGTGACATTGTCTTCCTTTACTGCAGGTTTTTAGGATGACGTAAGCCGGTTTCGGTGACACAGAACAAACGAACGGAACAGCTTTGCGCGTAATAAAACCACCAGGAGAAAAACTTTGATTATCTGATTATACTTCAAAATGATCTTGTTCTTTTTACAGCGTCAACGTGACAAGCAAAAAAGTTTCAAGTTATAAATAAAACGAAGAAAAGACTCGGTTTAAAAAGGAGAGTTATAAATAGCCCGACGCCGAATCAGAAATATGCAAAAAAGTTCACGACGAGAGTGAGTTAATCCCCCCACATTTCATATTTAATCTGCTAAATTTTCATCCTCATATTAGATTCAGGTTTAAGTGAAAAGGAAATTGCAGCAAATATAAGGAACTGCAGGGACGGTTGGCTTCGTTTTGCGTCATACTTTCATCATTAGTGGGTTTATTTTACATGAGCTAAGCCGGCGCTCGATGATACGCAATTTACGTTATTAAGTACTGTCGGTTTAAGTAAAAGTACAGATACAGAGGTAAAAAGTAAAAGTATCACATGAAAAAATCTGCTTATGTAAAAGTATTTAAGTACACGTTTAAAAATGCGCTTTAAGAGTAAAAAAGTAAAAGTATTTCACTCAAGTGTTGTCCGTTTTAGTGTAAATGTAGTGAGTTTTTTGTTCAACAGCAGCAACACGAATCAATTTCCTAATTTTTCTCATGATTTTGTGTGTTTATTTTTGTTTTGCTCAAAGCCGAAGCTTGAACTTGAAACTTTAGTCAGGATGTTACGACGAAAATAGTAAAAAATAACCTCTGAAATTATATGAAAAGTACTTTTACTGTGCAGTCCAGTTCAAAAATGTAGTGGAGTAGAAAGCACAGATACTGCTCTCAAATGTAGTGGAGTAAAAGTAAAAAAATATTCACTGTGAAATGTATTTAAATCAAACCTATTCTGCAAAATTGACTTGTTTGGAGCGATTCATGTTTGAGAAATCTTTAATCTCTTATTTTCAAGACGCCATTTTGCCGATTAATCCTGGTTTTCACTGCCACCTTTCTCCGTTCTCCAGTTGTATTTTTTTTTTTATGGTTGATACACATAAGATTTGGCAGCATTGCGTAGAAATTTTGGTACAAATGAAAAAATAAATAAATTTGCCGCTCGCTAGTGTGACGTGCAGCTGTCCATAGGGGGCGCCAACATCTACGGACGCTTTGTTGTGATGTTTACGGCGACGTCGGCTCTGCAGTTTTGTGACGTGAACTTGTTTCTTTTCTTAAGTTGTTTTAGATGAATATTTCAGGCTAAAATGTGGAAATGAAATATAATAATAACGATCCACGGGCGTCACAGATTATAACGATGCAGCAGCAGACACAAGCACAATATGTCTGATTAAAGTAACGTACAAAAACCTAAAACTTCTACTTAAATACAGTACTTTACTTGTACTTCATTGCCTTCCACCGCTGGGCTATGCTAATCAAACAGGCCTATTACAGCAGGATCTCGACGGCGTTTTACACGAGAACGCTGAAGTGATGCTTCACTCAGGTTAATGAATTCACAGTCTCACCGTTATTGACTAATGAAGAATTAATGAGCGCGTCGAGTTAAATCATTTTTTACAATGAATCGTCTTTATAGATGTTACTCCACCTGGAAACAGACCTGAACAAAACGTCAAAGATGATGTTTTTAGTCAATTATTATGAGAAAAACACGTCTCTGTGCGGTGATGTTTCAACTGAAAAACTGACTTATGTTTTTTAAGCCTGGATTTTTAAAAAAACAACAATTTTTTCAGACTGGCTCAACACTTTCTGACACATTATTATTTATATTTTG
Organism: Periophthalmus magnuspinnatus; assembly: GCF_009829125.3. NCBI lineage: Eukaryota > Metazoa > Chordata > Actinopteri > Gobiiformes > Gobiidae > Periophthalmus > Periophthalmus magnuspinnatus. The sequence continues at coordinate 4,114,562 of NC_047142.1, read as the reverse complement.
TCGTATTAATGCATTTTATTTTATTTCATTCTCCTATTTTACTGTTTTAGTATGATTTTAACTTGTTTTGAATCTGATTTTACTAGAAAAAGCACTTTGGTCACCTTTAGTCTTTTAAATTGATCTATAAATAAACGTTGATTGATTGAAAAACGTGTTTAAAAAAAAGGTGCAATATGTAACTTTTCTGGTGGACACTGCCAGCTGCTTGTCTCCATGGAGATGTGATTGCTTTGTCTGGAAAATTCCACAGTATGTCAATAAACGTATCTATGTCCATGCACACAATTAGAAGACGCCACGAGGCAAAGTTACAGGTCAGATCTGTGCAGAGGTGGCCCCGCTCACAATAAAATAATCTGTTTTTCAAGTCATTAAACGAATAAATGGTAAATCGTCCTTTTTTTTTTTTTTTTCAAGGAACCGCTCACCCATACCTCAGCGCACACAGACACCAGGGGCGAGGCGGGTTAAGTGTCTTGCCCAAGGACACAACAACATCGTTCATCCGTGGGAGCCGGAATCGCTCTGCCAACCTGTGGATCAGCGAACACACACTCCACCGACTGAGCTACTATCGCCCCGGAAAGATAAATAACTCTAATCCTACGCGTAGTAGAAGATTACGAGCGGAGCAATAACATCCCCATGGAGACGAGCAGGCGGGCGACCCCTCGAGAGAAGTTACATAGTTCATCTTTAAAGTGTGTTCATGGAGTATAAAAGTATCTAAACTAGTGTTGAACCAATAGATAGATATATTGTGTCCAGTGATACTGAATTTCTGCAATAATCTTCAGAGTTAAGAGTAATATTTAATTTACATGTGCATTTAACCCTTTAAGGACTGAGTACATTATAGACCATTATAGCTCGCCTAGACTTTCTTTTTTTAGCCATTAAAATCATGTTAAAGGAGGTATCAACATGTATGTACTTTTGCCCTTTTTCACACAACTACCTCTATTTTACACATCCATCCTTATTTTTCCATTGATGCATCAAATAATAGTGTAATACCAGTTTAAGTAGAAGAAAAATATAAAAACGAATGTACTTTTGAGTAACTTTTATGCAAGCAAACAATGGAAAAATCTATCTGGCCAGCTCAGAAACACTTTAAATTACATATATGGACAATAATCAACATTTATACAAGAGATTATGCAGATTGTACTTAGGGTTAGGTTTTTACAGCCATTTCTATTAAAAAAATATCAGGCGTTTATGCAGCTAAGACATTGATTTTGCCAGATCATATTGTTTGGAATGTTTACTAAAGAATATCTGAAGTTCTGCAGCTTATGAGTTTGTAATCTTTGGTAAAATAAGTAACATATTTAAAGGTCTATCAGCGACGATAACATCCGACGCTATAGGGTTAAGTTGGGACGGATTATTGTTTGGACTTTTATATTCTGTGGACACAAGCGCGGAAGACAATCACTAAAAAATGGTTAAAGGCGGATCTCCCCACCCTGGACGATCGGGACAACCTGGTGAACTCGATCTTTGTCATGGAACACCTTTACAACAGACTCCAAAAGGACAAATTTGACAAGATGTAGATATGACAAGATATATTCTGCTTAGAAAACTAAAATTCATCTGATCCTGTGATTGTTAAATATGTGAGATTGTAACTGTACATCCACTTTTTGTTTCCTGTTTGAATGTTGTTACGTTTGTGTCTTCTTTATGTTTCTAAAGTTTAAAAAAAAGAAGAAAAGAAAGTAGATATATTGATATGAGCAGGTATCAGTACTGAAAAAATACATGAATAGGACCTTTCTTGAATGATCTGTATTAGAACTTGAATAAAATACTGTGGTATGACAATATTAACTAAAGAAACGATGATTATTATTTAACAAATGTCCTCTGTTAAATGTTGAATCATTCAGTGGACCCCAGAGGAAGACGAGAGCTTCATTGGGCGCAGAGTGACGGGTGCTGACAGGTGCTGAGGTGCGAGCGACGGGGGGGGGGGGGGGAGCTGATGATCGATGCCATGGCGACGCAAACGCACGAGGGATGGATGACCTGTAGAGACGGCCAGTGGGGACCCGACGTCGCTGAAAAACAACAGGTCGATACTGACTAGGAGCAAAAAAAAAAGAGCAGCACGATGTTCATTATTAACCGGGTCACGTGACCAAACCACATGTCCCCCCCCCCCCCCCCCCGACGCACTGAGAATAACACAATAAAGTCACAACGTTTTATCTCCAGATGGCGGTCGGTTCGGAGGCACCGGCGCGGTTGTGTGTCGGTCTCACGCACAGCTTCGCCCGCTCCACCTTTGCAACCATGGCAACGAGGAGCTGGAGAGGTCCTGCTGAGGATGAGGCCGTAGAGAAAGAGAGGAGGGAGGGAGGGAGAGGGCTGGGTAATGCTCGTCCTCTTTGTGCGTCCTCAGTGGCTGTTCCCTCTGATAGGATTTGGTGCTGTGATTTACCGTCGCTCTAATATTCCACAGGATTCATGGGAAAAGCAGCGTTGTTCCTGGTTTCATCGTGTGACGCAGAACACGATAGGTGTCGCGAGGACGCACTGCTAATCCTGCCTTTTAACAAGTGGTTCTGCAAAAGTTGTAACGAAAAGCAATTTTGGGTTAAAAACGACGGATTTGGTTGATCGTGTTTTATGAGGGTTGCTTCTCAATTATTCTCCGTTACGTCGCCCTCCGCCACAACTGTAATAGCGCAATTTGTCTGTAAAATTGTTAGAAGTACTACATAACAAAACAAAAACAAAAAAAGAAATATAGATCAACTTACAGCTAAAAATACTTATAATAACACCGGTTTTTAATTTGTAACAGAAATAGAAACATGAAAAATGCATCAATGTCCCTGAAAATTCATAAAAACGTTAATTCCTTTTTAAACTATACACACTTTTAACAAACTATTTAACATTTTTAGACACCGTAGACACACCGGTCTTTCCTCGTGCTACATACGCTTCATCATATTTCCTCGTCTTAGCTTTCGGGTGACTTTCTTTTGTCTCATTACCTCCGTCTGTCTCCGTCTGTCTTTTTTTCCATCCCTGTTAAATATTTCTTTATCATGTTTCTTGAGGGGTTTGTTCACTGCTCTGTGTTCACGATCTGTTCACCATCTCCTGCAAACCCTACACCGTAGATTTAATACTACCTGCGCACACTCTAACAACGAGCGCGCAACTGCCACCTGCTGTAGTGGATGTGCAATTACACTTTATTCTATCACGGCAATAGAAAAACACTATTCGAGAAGGACTGATGAAGGGAAACATTAACCAACTGCAGCTTTCAACCCCTTTGAGCAATGACTGCAGCTATACGTCGAAATTTAACATAATTACAAAATATTGCGTTCATATTTTTTGCTTGATTAAACCGAGAACATGTCACTTGGGACTTACACATGTTCTGGTTGCACGTAATAGTAAATAGCCGCATTTTTATACGACGTTTTTCCACTTTCAAGGCGCTCAAAGCACTTTACATCAAGGAACCACTCACACATTCGCACACAGACACTAGGGGGCGAGGTGGGTTAAGTGTCTTGCCCAAGGACACGACAACAGCATTCATCTGTGAGAGCTGGAATTATACCGCCAACCTACGTAATAAAATCAAACAGTAAGTCCAATCCAATGGAGTACGTAATTCGCTGTTGGCACATGTCAGGATTTGGGGTTTTTTTTGTGTGTTCTGTGCCGTTTTCCCCCTTTCCTTCTGCGTTTGAACCTGGAGCTGGGCGGAGATTCTGGCACCACCTCCACCCACCTGCCTCTGATCAAGCGACCAAGCCTCCACCTGTGAGTACCAAAGGACTGACCCGACACGCTGTCATCTTACGGTTTATTTGCCCACGTATCCTCCGCGATCCCGCTTCCTGAACCCGCTCGGCACCTCCGCCTCCGACCCAGCTCTCCCCGACCGGTACGAACGCCCCAGCCTCTGACCCTGCGACCCACGACCTGCCTACAACACCGCTCCCAACTGTCTGCTCTGTCCACCTTCATTCACATTCCTATATCTGCAAATAAAGTCCGTTGAACCGTTTTCCCCAAGTCTGTATCTTTGCGCTGTCGTAAAAAAAGCTGACAGGCGAAACCAGTTAGAACGTGCAAACTCTACCGAAGAACGGGTACTGAACCGCAGACGAAGCAAAGGTGATCAAAAACAGCCAAACTGCATTGTGTTTGCATTACGCCAAACGAACAAAACCAAAAAAACGCGTCAATGCCGTTCTGTCCTTGCGTGAACTTACACAAAAACGTTCAACCTCAACAAACAAACGCCTATACCGTAAATACAGCGTGACCTCTGCACACAGTATACAGCCTGATCCAGAACTGCAAGAACAAGCTATAGCTCACACTGAGTTGCATTCCCCCCCTTTCAGTTTTACACGGGCATCTGGCACCACTGTTCTGCTGCTGTAGCGCTCACTCACAAGCTGCGTAAGCCCCATAAACCCTTGGGGACACTTAGGGAACGCTGTGTAATGATGCTGATGAATCATTCAACTCCAACGGTTTTGTATAGCGCACCTCTGTAATACAAATAATAACAAGATTTGCATAGAGTATTCTCAAAGCTTAAACTTAAACGTTGAATTTAAATGTGAGTTAACGATCACGTGACTCATTGAGGCTGTGTGTTTTTTTGTAAAATGTCCAAAGCTGCATTGGAATTTTAGGTAAGTAGGAATAAGCGGAAAGATTTGATGAAAACTACAAGATCTGAGAAAAATATATATTCCTAGTTATTTGGGTTGTAATCGAAAGCGTCATTTGTTGAAAGATTTCTTTATACAGTTGTCCCTCGCTACGTCGTGATTCACCTTTTGCGGACTCGCTGTTTACATAAACGTTGGATCGCAGTGTGACTCTGAAGTGCTGTACGTTTGCAATTTGTTTTCTCCCCGACAAAACCCACGATGTCGATGAAACGTTCTGCACCGACAAAGACGCCTACGAAGGTTTGGACTTTGTGTTTAAACAAGAGAGAAATGTGAGAAAATGTTAATGCCTGTGTGAGAAAAGTGTATAAAGTGTGTGGTGAGGGGTTTTACAGACAAAAACAGAGAAGAATTGTAAAAAATAAAGCTGATACTTCACGGATTTTGCTTATTGCAGGTTATTTTTAGAACCTTAATAAGTCATGTTTGCACTGTTGTTCTGATGCTGCTGTTGTATATATTTTTTACCTTTTTTCTACCTATTTTATTTTATTTTTAAGCATATCTTTTTTAACTTTGTGCATGCCCTTACTTGTATTTATTCAGTGTTTTTAGCTGCGTTTAGTTTGTGAGCTGTGTTCACTGACAATGGCAAAAAAAAGTCTTCTGATTCTTACTATGAGTGGGATCGCCTCTCTACAGATCTGACCTGTAACTCGACCTGGTGGTGCTACGTTTTTGTCACCATAAGTTTACTACGGAAGATCATACAGAAAAAGCAATAACACCTTCACCGGTAGAAGAATGTGCTTAATATAACTTTGATTTATGTTTTGGGTAACGGCCGCTGTGGAGCTCAACAGTTCTGCCCTTTACGTCCAAAAAGCACATTTAAAAACGCAAGACTCGCCGAAATGTTTTAATAATTTAGCAGTTTATAAAGTTTCAGAAGTATATTTTACCTAAAATTACAGATCTTGTGGTTACTAATTACCCCAGGGCTGATTAGACCTGAGCGGAACTTTTTGGAAAATCTATGGGAAAAATGACGGGGGAATTCGTCTCCGGAATCAGAGTTTGGACGGTCACTGTTTAGCTGAGTGTATTTGCTTCATGTTTTGTGGGGAAAACAGGCCAAATCGCTTAGTCCGTTCCATTTTTCCTACCACAGAAACAATCCCTAATCCCCACATTAGTTACGTCATTCCACAGCACTCCCAAAGATGACAAGAGAATCTATCCGGCGTCGACACATTCGCACATGCGTCTGACACTTTTTGGATGTAAAAACAGGTCACGTTTTTGGTAACGTACTGAATTGAAGTCTGTGGCGGCCTACAGAGCGGCTCACGGAACACCGCGCACAGTCTAACACGTTGCCAGCTCCTACTGAGTCTTGCCTGGTGATCTATCAGGTTTGGGACCCTGAAAGAAAAAACATATTGAGCTGAAACGTGGGAAATGGGCCAGAGCCAGACGTGTCGAGATTTGAAGAAAACAGCAGCGAAGGAAGATCAAATGAGGACAGGCAAATGTAGATGAGGATGTCAATGGAATCTGCACCTGCGAATAAATACATGAAAAACAGAAGCAGCTCCTTTTGTGATGGTAAAGTAGAACGCTCGATCCGTTAAGCCAAAATTAAAACCAAAAGATGTATCGCAATATTAACAAAGCATCAATTTGAATGCCGCAATTAGCAAATGGCAAATGCTGCAATCATTTAGCTAATGCAATGTTTATGGAAACAATAAAATATATCCATACAGACGGGATTTAACCTGCCAACACTAGTTTAGAACTTTTAGCGCGTCCCTTCATATTTCCAAGTGCTCTCCAAAACGCTCGCCAACTTGTTAATAATGTGCACTTTCAATGCAAAACTACACATTACTTTGCATTAGAGTTACAGTTTTTTATTGTAAAGTGAAAAAAAAAAATGGCTGAGGCGCTTTGGGGATTTGGAAAAACGTTAAAAGCCTTTATTACTTAATGGAAATAATTTTAAAATCATCAACGAAAACGACTCTCCTCCCAAGTCTGAAGAACAGCAGGGTGAAACGCATTTAAAAACACTGGCGCAAAGTGATACAGCCCCAAAAAGTACCCACGAAAATGTGTACTTACCCTTAAGCTGCCCCCTGGTGGTTTAAATTAGGACGATCTGGTTCATCCCTGTCTCACAATCGCACCCTAAACACATTTAATGGATCCTGAGGGACTGTCCGGACGAAAAACGCTTCGAGAAAGTTATAATTCGTCTTTTATACTTTGCATGTTGTTAAGTAAAATCGAAATGAAATCTCGCTGGTTAAGATTCATGATTCAAAGATTTTTTGGCACAAACAACAGTACAGCACCTTCTTGTTTGGAACACCGCTTTGGGCTAAGTGAATTTCAAGCAAGAAGCTCATCAAAAGTCAAATTAAAAGGCCGCTTTACTTTTAATCAAAAGATGTGTAGCCCAGGCGGAGTGAAAATGACTAATACATCAACGAGGAGGATGCCAGCTCCAGATTAAGGTGGCCCTGTGGGAAACTGGCTCCGCACTAACGACTACTTATAAAATATGAACCCACAGCTGCCATCCGCACAAGTGTCAGTGATCTATCGCGCTCGGTCCTTGTGTGGCATTTCAAACCTGGTTAGGAAATAAAAAACATCAAACGCCTCAAATTTACCGTATGCACATGAAACACCCGGGAAAAGTTAAGGGAAGTTTAATCATTTCAATAAAAACGCAACTTTATAGACAATAGAATGTAATTTTCAACGCAAAACCTTATTCTAGTTCTGAGAAAAGTAAAGCTCCTTCGAAAACTATCCAAGAAACGTCAAACTGTTGTGTCTAAATATTCGTGTGATTTGATACCTGCTCAAGTTTTTTCTTTTTTAATAATCCCATGTACTAAAAATGACAAGGGACAAAAGGCGTGCAATTTGGCAAACTGTGCGTGTGTGAAAATAAACAGCTTAAGAGAAAAGCAATTATGCGTCTAATGACTCAGCTGGCTGTTTCAAAAAGGCCGCGGGACCCAAAACATCCAGTGCGTTCAGAATTTGTACATAATTTTTGTATTTGTCAACAACTCGGCTGCTGTCCAACATGTTTCATACGGGAAGGTCAAACCAGCGCATTTTTTAGGTGTTGTGCCAGCGCTACACCACCAGCTCAGTCATTGTTATCTAGGACTGCATCATTAGAGGTATAATACTCCCTACAACAGAGGAATAACCAGACTGGACTGGATGAGACTGGAATGGACAATACGGTTGCGACGTGTAGAGTAGGAGGGTCCAAACTAAGGCCAAATGCAGCTCTTAGACCAAATTTAATTGAACATTTAAGTCATGCATGTCCAAACTTTTCTCATTAAGGGCCACATATAAAAACACAGATAAAGCTGAGGGTCGATTTAGGGCCATAGACTGGTCAAGAATACAGTGAATACTTCAAATTTGCGTTACTATTACAAGTTAGATTGAACCACTAGACCTTTATTCACACTTACATCCTCAATGGGACACATTAAATATTTGATATGGGCTTGTTAAAGTAGATTTTCAGAAATGTAAAGTTAAAAGTATTGGGCTAATTCACCTGGAAGCTTGAGGGCCAAGAAAAATTGGTCTGAGGGCCGCATTTGCCCCCGGGCCACAGATTGGGCACACCTGATGTATGCATTTTTACCGATATAACCTCAATAATGTCGCATTTCATCGTAGTAAGGACCAAAAATGAATGTTCCAAGCCTTATTAAAAAGTACGCTGGCTCTTAAAACTATGTAAAATGCATCCATTTGACTGATCCACTGTATGACATCAACCTGTGGCCCTCTGCTTCGAATATCTTTCAACCTGTGACCTTCGCTGAAAAGGTTTGGACGGCCCTAGAGGGTTTGTCCCAGGTCCTGTACAGATGGTAAATAAACTTCTCCTGCGTTACAACTCCAGTCTCGTGTTTCTTCTTCCAACTCTCAGGCTAAATCCATTTATTTTACAACTATTAACAAGTTATTTTTATGATACATTACCATAACCCATGCAACTTTCCCAAAATACCACTTTGTTTACATCATACATGGACAAACATTTGCTTCGGCCCTGAAACAGCTAATTTTTAATATTTTACAGAGCGATCCCGGATTAATTAATTTGCTTTTCTTTCCACGACAATCACGAACTCTGATTATTCAATGACTCATTCAGTGACTCAAAATAATAAGTGAGCTGGACAAGTGGCGCTGGGATTTAGTGAGTATGTGCAAAAATATGAGGTGTAAATATTAATTAGAAAAGACAATATTTCTCTCAGAATAAGGAAAAGAAGAGAGATTTTTATTATGTTTGGATTCTCGGTATAGCAGTGAGTATCTTTGCGCGTCATGAGGAAGGTGGAAATTGGGTGGGAAGAGAACAGTCAAAGAAGAGAATGAGAAATACCAACAGGTGGCGCTCCAGAACTGATGACACAACCTGTTGAGCTGGCCAAAAAAAAAGTCGCCACCTGGATTTAACTAAGCGAAAATGTTGGGGTTGCTGCAGTGGGTCCGGTCGAGGTTCAGCAACAACCTGAATATACTGAATGACCAGGTTATTCCATCAATGGATTTTTTTCTTCCCTGGTGGCACGGGGCATATTCCAAGACGACAATGCCAGGATTCATCGGGCTCAGATTGTGACAGTGGATCAGGAGCATGAGACGTCATTTTCACACATGGATCGTCCACCACAGAGTCCAGACCTTAATGTGCTGGAGAAGCTTTGTGCAGCGTCAGACTCGACCATCATCAATGCAACATCTTGGTGGAAAATTAATGCAACACTGGATGGAAATAAATCTTCTGACGCTGCAGAAGCAAAATCAAAACAATGCAACAGCGAATGTATGATGTAATCAAAGCTAAAGGCGGAATAACTAAATATTAGAGTGTGACTTTTTACCGCTCATTTTTATATAGCGCCTTTCCACCTTCAAGGAATCATTCACCCATTCACACAAACATTCATACACCGGTGTACGCAGAGACGGTGGATAGTATTCATCTGTAGGAGCTGGATTTGAACCGCCAACATGTGGGTCTATGGATCTGACTTTTCTACCAATGATGTTTTTTTTTTTTTTTGTTTTGTCGATAGCAGAATTTGAACCGCCAATCTTCGGATCACTGGACAAAAACTCCACCAACTGAGCTACTGTCGCCCCGCTAAACGTGTTTCAATTTACCCTCGGGGACAAATAAAGTGATATTGATCGATTGAACCGGCACCAAAAGACGACTCGGACGGAGGTGTGCGCTCCATCTCCCATCGTCCAGCCGCCTTCTCCCCTCAGGGAAAGCCATGTTGAGTGGGGCGGTCATGGTTAGACTGGAAAATACTTTTAAAAACAGCGCAGGAAAGACCATAGACGAAGTGCAGACGGAGACGCAACAGAGCCAAGTCCGTAAGATCGTCGCTAGTGATTGGCGAAGTTGGCTACGGGTTGCCAACACCAGGGGCGCGGAAAGAAAAGGCAGTTTTGGAGACGACAACAAAAGGAGGAAGGAGGTATCCAAGAAAAGTGAAGGAGCTGTACTGTAATCTATCACAGGGAAGGTGGTGTGTCTGATTATGAGGAAGGAGCGTCTGGAGAAGGCTACGAAGAAGAAAGAGGAGCAGAGGGCACGGATGAAGATACTGGCTGACGTGGAGAAGCCAACTCGACCTGCAAACATAAACCTTACCCCTGGAATTAAACGGAAACAAAAAAGTTGAGGATGTGTAGTATTTTTGCAGCTATATAAAAGACTGTTTTGGATGAGGTTCAATTGAAAAGTGTAGAAATGCAGCTTAAGACTTTTTTATTCTGTTTGGTGCCGTTTTTATATTAGTTTAGAACATGCAAATTACACAAAATTCAACTCATCAATATGTTTCCCATCTCTTCAGGTACTTCAGTCTCACTGGCACAGGTACTTCAGCCTCATATTTTCCTCAACACTTCTACCTGGCAAGGATAAATGTAGCTTAGTCCTCCCATGCATTTAAAACAGTATTTTGAATAACCATTTGCCCCAGAATTCTCAAAGTGCAAATTAGTTAAATAGCCAAAAAATGTACGCCTCGTGGATTTAGCAAAGTTTGACATTTTAAACAATGGCTGAATAACCCGTTTTCTTTTTTAATCTTTGCTTGTGACCTGCCCCGAATCGCTTCACCTTTTAGTCCAACCATTACGCAAAATTGAGTCGGAATCAAAACATCAATACAGCTGGGGTCAGAAAGTCCGCCCCAAACCCCAAGTGTGGGTGAAATGTCATCTGAGCGCGGCGTAAGCAAGCCCGCAACAATTAATTAAGGATCTTTCTATTTGGAGTAAATAGGAACAACTGCTGGTGGTGTCTCTCCAGGGAAGCCTGCGCAAAGTAGTAAGGCAAAGTTATACACTCCGAGCTTGGCAACTGTTAATCAATTGAATATGCACGCATTTATGTAGAGAGGGTCGGCAAACAAAGACTCCGAGAGGCTGTAAACAAATTAAATCATGTTTACCAAAATCTCATTCGGAAAGTCCTTCTATTTTACCCACGCCAAATAATAATATCTCTCCGCTAGTTTATCCGAAGGAACCAAGGGATTGGGTAAACAAACTGCATAATCGTAAAGGTAAATATCAGGGAAAAATGAAATTAAACCAGAAGCGTTTACAAGTCCATTTTCTCCAGATAAACAGGAAAAGCTTGTGGTAACTTTGCACACCGAGGTTGCAAAAGGATATATTTTTTTTCTCGAATTGGTCTCCCCATCTCCTGAGGCAAAAAGGCAATTTCATGCTCGAGCACGACTCCAGGGGACATCAGGACTGGAGGTGACCCCAAGGTTAACACCGCAAACCTCATAAATAGAAAAAGAAACAGGAGTGGCAAAAGTAGTATAGTAGTAGTTGGAGCTTGGGGCTATGGCAGTGATTTTCAATTTTCACAGCCAGCTAAATGAGCAGATGGATTCTTAGGGATAGCATATGATCGCAGTGAGACGCTCCCCTCTGTGTGTCTGTTTGAGGTGTTTCTGCCCGCATGTAGCCTGTTGCCAACTTAATCTGTCAATTCTCAATGTGACTGGTATCAATAATTCAAGGGAATATCGCTGCAGAGTTGGCAGCCAAGACTCAACCCAGATAAGATTCGAAACAGTGTCTGTAAACAACATGCATAACTAACCAAGCTAAAAAAAAACAACAACAAAACAGACTTCCTTGAATCCATCCGTGCGATAGATCCAACTGGAGATCGCTAATTACAAAATGCAAATGGAGGGAGCGGAGGGAATAGATGGTAGATGTCGTCATGTGGCCACTGATGCGTTTGGAAATTAATCTACTCGGATAACCTTAGATGTGCAATTTCAATCCATCAGAAAAGTGCACACCCGCCGTATGTAACCCCTCATCCAAAGAGCTGCTCCTAAGTGGCTTCTTCCTCCCTTCTGGCTTCGCTGGTTGCCAAGATGACAGCGAGCAGCGGACCAATACCGGTGCTTAAAATGCAATTCGAGGAAAAGTTATGGCTGGTATTATGGCATCGTGTGTTTATATCTTAAGTTGATCAAAGCAGATGCTAGCTCTTAGAGGAAACCGGAGAGCGCGTCAGGTTATATTGTTTGTGCATGATTCAGCAGCAGCTTAAATCCACACACCTGGTTAAATAAAGAGTATTTTTAGACTGGCTAATATACCCTCGGAGGCTCAATTAGCAGTATGTCTTCCTTAACATAATGGAATAAGCGTTTATGTTCAATTGAAATGGTGCACGGTTTATCATCTTGAAATTATGTCAATTAGAAAGTCAGGATGCGAGTTTTGGTAATTATGATGAACTGCGTTGTCTGAGCGTATTGACATAAAACAAACACAGCGATATTGGTTTTTCTATTGAACCACAGCACCTAACACAGAAATCTGAACATGTACAGTGTCTCGGGTCCTAAAAAACACTTTTATCTGCTCGTTTTAGTCTAATAAATGGAAATATGTGCACTTCTGTCAGATTTCTAATATATTTTTGCCTGTGCCATCAATCAATCTGTCAAATGACCGGATTTTAGACAGAAACTAACAATATTTCTTGTTATCTTCCTTCTGGTTTATCATGAAGACATCAGCCTATGTCCTGTGCATCATTTATGAATAATATTTGTCTAGGGTTTTACTGTGATTGTGGTAAAGTGACAGTAATTTAAAAAAAAAAAAAAAAAAAAAAAGAGTGATATTTGGCTTACATCCTCGTCCTCTCTGACGCATTTCTTTCGGTATTGCACGTGTGGTCTGCCGTCGACGTGGGGCTGAGGGGTCCTGGCCGCGGTGTCCTCGTCCACCACCTGTCCCCCCAGGAGGTGACTGGCCTCAGGTGGGTGCGGGAACGAATTGGCAGTATTGATCTTCCCGCTGAATCTCTGATACAAAGAAGCCATAATAGTCCTGGCAATACAACTTAAAGCATGACAGATATGGGCTTATCGTCTTATCTGCGAGGGCACACGGGCTCACGGGCAGGTCTTTCGGTGTCTCCTCACACAGACGAGATGACAGTTTGTAAATAAACGTCTGTAGATAGAACTGACTCCGTGTGAAAGCGAAACAAAGGTAGTTTCCGTTCAGATGAGTCTTTGCGCGCGGCTCAGTGGTGGCTGTAGGTGTCAATAGTTGTCTCGTCAGTATTCACAGCACGTTGTCGCTCCTCTTCAGTTTCCCGGTGTCTCCTTGCTCAGAGAGATAGCAGGAGGATGAGTTTCCGATCAGATCCAGCGGGTCCCCCCTCGGACTCCGGCGCTGATTGTCCGCGTAAAACAAAAGAGCGCCAGATAATGTTTCAACACTTTGGGCGTTTGTTTTGGCCGACTGTCCTCACGCGCGAGGAGAGTGTGAAGGACGCAGAGAGAAAGAGGAAGAGAGGGAGAGACCGGGGATGTGCAAGCAGACGCGCTGTGCATGTGAAGTGACCAGACTGAGGACGGATTAACGCTGGAGCTGTCATCGTGCCGTTTTACGCACGAAACACCCGCCACACCTGGACATCTCTGCACACAGAACTGTGCACTCGTGTCCGTCTGGTGTCTAAAGAAAAGGCCATGACATTTTGTCTGGGGAGGTTGGCCCCAGGACGGCGCTCGACTGCCTCTCTGTGGCGTGTTGCATAAGGACAAGCTGACCTCTGTGCATCATGATCCAGGCGCACAACGCGCTCTCAAACCTGTGGTGGATTATTTTACATTTAAAGTATAACCATGAAAAACTGTATCAATATAAACTTAATCTTATGAGCAACAGGGTGCACTATATAAAACCACCGGATAAATGGAGAATCAATGATGTAAATCTATTACAGTTCATCCAAATCAACAGCTTCTGAACAAAACACAAACATCCCCAGATTTATACCATAGTCACCAAGCACCAAGATTATATTATATATATATATATATATATATATATATATATATAAAAAACATTTTTTTTATTATTCATATTTATTTTCATATTTATTTTTATCATTATTATTAGTAGTAGTAGTAGTATTGTTGTTATTGTTGTTATCGCATTGGGGTCCCACCGGAGGAGCAGGAGGACATGTCTGGGGTGAGGGAAGTCAGGGAGTCCCTGCTTAGGCTGCTGCCCCCACGACCCGGCCCCAGATAAGTGGAAGAAAATGTATTAATGATATTATTATTATTATTTTTATTATTATTATTATTATTATTATTATTATTATCATCATCTGACTTCCTTTTAATATCACGTAGTATAACCATCACAATATAAATGCAAGAAAATAAATGAATCACAGGTTATTTGACAGGTTAGACGCAAATAATCAGCCTACGAGCCAAAAAAAGAAAGACATTTTTGAACACTTTAAATGTTAATCAATACTTCCTTTGAAAACCTAAAACATCACAAAAATCACTCAGCATCACTTTAAAAACAGGCCTGGACCTTTCACTGTGAGCTGAAAACTTATTAAACCCCATCACCTCCTTTTGCCCCAACTACTTATAATTAAATTCTTGCAGCGTATTTAAACATTATAACGGGATTCTTCATGCAGCTACAATCTCCACCTAAGCTGGCGGTGTCCTAAATCGTGCCATTACCCCCATCACCACAGCCCTCCTCAAACAGCAGAACATTACACATGATTCCTCCTTTGAACATCGACTGAGGCCAATGCACTGCCGCTATCTTCAAATTACCCAATATTGGCTTATGTGGTGCAAATGGAGCCCCGTGTGTTCAAGTGTGCGTCCTCTTTTGTCCCGGATGCCAGTAACGAACATCCCTCGGCCATCTCGGGGTGACAGCTCAAACTATTGCTCCACCGGGACACCGAAATGAACTGTGGGAAATGGGACATCTTCAGTGGCGTTGGCACTTCAAAGCACAGCGCTAAAGTACAGCTCCAAACAGCCGCAGAGACGAGTTCTGTGGAGTGGGGCATCTGTCATTACGGGTGCTAAAAGTGAGCGGAGCGTTCGACGGTAATCACGGACGGCGACGGAAATGGTCCGTGTTCAACTTTAAACAACGTGAGGTTTTCAGGAGTGTTCTCAAAGCGACGGCGTGTAGCTTTTTTAGCCGGAAATGGACTCGAAAGCTCGCCTGGGATTCAGAATACACACTTGTTTAATACTTTACGAAGATGTGAGGCTGGTTTGTTTTCAGATGGGTGTGATTCACAGGTGGATTGTCCCATCGGTTTGTCCATATCGGAAAAAATAATGGAAAGAATAAAATAAAAAAAATCACAGGGGGCTGAAAAACATTGGATTTCTGCAGAAACAATGAGCGAAGAACTAACGCTTAATCTGACCTGAGAGAAATGTGATTGTATTCTTAAATCATAAGTGACCAATGAGCTCCTTCGTTTCACATGTGTCACTGAAAACAACTAATCTGATTGGACGATCCCGTTTGACCAGGATTGAGACGCAACGGAAGACGTGGGGACTTGACTGATATAAAAAAAAAAAAGTACACAGAGAAATCAGATTGGATTTGCAACTAGAAATCATGTTTTTTGGTTGGAAAACATGCATTTTTTACCGTGATCAGGGTTGCATCTCCACAGATCTGACTCTTTGATACATTTTATTGTGGAAGATTACAGCCAAACATAGTAAAGTATGATTTAAACTTTCTATTTCTACGGAATTGTGAGATTATTATTCCATGTAATATGGTAAATCATACTTTGTACTCCTGTTTACGTGTGCGCCAACGTGGCATGAGATTGTATATGTACCCTGAACCTCCATATATGATGATACTTTGAAAGATCAGCTAAAAATGCTTGTTTTTGTGCACTTTGTCTTCATTGAACCCAGATAACAATCTGCGTGCTGTACATTTCTAGCTAATTATTGAGGAATTATGACGTGTGTTAACTAGTATATAAGGAGCCACAGTAGAGATGTAAAACAGGAGACAGTTGGTGTTTCATTCGATTGATGCCTGCATCTGCTGAATAAAGAGACTGATTTGAAACTGCCCGGCCTTCTCGACTCCTGCTTCTAGTTCGCCGTCCAGGAAAACTGACAGTTTTGGTGACCCCTGACGTGATGCTAAGTCCTGGTCGCAAGGGCGAACCTTCTCCTCCACAGAACGCCTGAGAAAGACATCGCAAAAACGAGCGCTCCAAAAGACGGTACGACAGAGGCCTTTTTCATAGAATTTCTGTCAATTGGTTTAATGCTAAATTAATGTGATGTGCTCTTGGGACATTCTGTGCAATTAATTGTTATAACTTTAAATTAGTAAGTATTTCCGTGTTTATGGCTTAGCACGAAGAGAGAAAAAAAGCACTAGGAATTAATAATAAATAGCAAGTTTACACTTAGATCAGGTAAAGTGTAATTAGAAACAAATTTAATCATTTCCGTGTTTATGGCTTAGCACGAAGAGAGAAAAAAAGCACTAGGAATTAACAATAAGTAGCAAGTTTAGACTTTGATCAGGTAAAGTGTGATTAGAAACAAAGTTAATCATTTCCGTGTTTATGGCTTAGCACGAAGAGAGAAAAAAAGCAAGTTTTATAAAAAATATTTAGTGGTTAAAACTTTACACTAAAAAAGAAAACAAAACTGTTTAATCAAGTTTATATAAAAATGTGGTACCCAAAAAAACTATATGTAATGCTGGCAACAATATTTATTAGCATAATAAGAGCTCAAGCAAACGAACCTGTTCAAATGAATTTTACTCAGAATGAACATGAAATTACTTGTTACTGCAAAGTTGATAAAGGGGCAATAATTCAGATTGGCATCATTTATATTCCCTGTGAAACAGAAGCATTAATAGATGGAATTAACTTGGTAGACTTAACTAGGAAGGAGCAAGAAATAGCAACTTATTCGCCGGAACACGGTGTCCACTCGAAAGTTTGTGATTCCATTAGCAATATCCCCAAGCAAAAAGATAATGTAACCCAGACCAAAATACAGTGTACATGGTACAATCAGCCCATTCGTTCTAATATTGGCTGTGTTTGTATCTCATATCCTTTTGGTAGTAAGGAACTACGTAATATTGACAATATTTGTGAAAATAATACAATAAGAAATGTAAATACAACGGTCAAAAATAGCAAGCATCTTAATGTGACATACCAAAATGCTAGTGAAAATAGTCTGTTTGATGTCCAAATGATAAAAAGTCAAATTGGCACTCTTATGAAAAAGGTTACGCTTACAATTGGAGCAGTTTCTGAATCAAAATCCACACAAGAAACAAAAATAGAGACTATGATTAAGAAATTAAAGAATGAAATGGTAAAAGAGATTATAGACGAAGCTAGAATTATAACCAAAAACTTGTGTCCGTCAAACTCAGCAAATGTCGCTAAAATGCTAAAAGATCTAAAAGAAGAGTATGATGCCTTAAAAAATATCTTGAAAGGAAATGTTATTTATATTGTGGCTGCATTTGTTGCTGTTTTTCTAACTCTGGCTATTGTGTTGATTATGGCTTTATTGTTATGCTTGTGTTCGCCACGGACCACTAAAATTATGGCATTAAATCTCCCTGATTCAGCTTCCATCTTAAGTTGGGATGATTGTGATACAAAATAGACAGTTTAAATGGTTAACTGATATATTATTGGATGATATTTGTTAGTGGCTGTATCTTGTAGTGGCCAGATGGGTTATGGTTCTTTTAAATGATATTCACATAAATAAATTGACTAATCGGGAGAATTAAAAAACTGTTGCTATGATTGGAAGTTAATAGAAGGTATAGATAATTGTTTAATTAATGTGGTAAAGGATTGATTTTGCATTTATTGGGCAATTGCATGGATAATTGTTTAATTGATGTCAGGTGATAGATAATTGTTTAATTAATGTGGTAAAGGATTGATTTTGCATTTATTGGGCAATTGTATGGATAATTGTTTAATTGATGTCAGGTGATGCTAATGTTTTGCATTTATTGAATTATTTGTGAATAATTGTTTGATCTAAGTAGGATAAAGCTATTGATTTGTACTTACTAGTTATTTGTGGATAATTGATTTATGTGAAATGATGCTAATGTTTTGCATTTATTGAATTATTCATGAATAATTGTTTGATTTAAGTAGAATAAAGCTATTGTTTTGTATTTACTAGTTATTTTTGGATAATTGATTTATGTGGAATAATGTTAATGTTCTGCCTTTATTGGATTAGTGGTGGATAATTGTTTGACTTAAATGGAAGAAAGCCAATATTTTGCATTTACTAGTTATGTGAATCATTGTTTTATTTAAGTGAAATAGAGCTAATGTTTTGCATTTACTAGATATTGGTGGATAATTGTTTGATTTATGAGAACAGAGCTATTATTTTGCATTTATTGGGTTATTTGTGGATAATTGTTTAATGCATGTGGAATGAAGCTATGGTTTTACATTTGTTAGTTGTTTATGGATAATTGCTCAATGTATTTGAAATAAGGATATTGCTTTGCATTTGTTGGATGCTTGATGGTTGTGGGATGACAGTTTTGCTTCTCATTGTGAAAGGTTGAGCCTTGTGTTGTCCTGGGATAATTTATGACTACAAAAACAACTTTGTTACAGCAGAACTCATTTCTTCATCAAAACTGAGTCACTTATTCATTTTGACAAATTTCATAAAATAAATAAATAAATTAAGAAATAAAAATTAAAAAAATAAATAATTAAATTAAATTAAATTAAATTAAATTAAATTAAATTAAATTAAATTAAATTAAATTAAATTAAATTAAATTAAATTAAATTAAATTAAATTAAATTAAATTAAATTTAGATTAGATTTGGATTGAATTTGGGTTGAATTTAGATTGAATTTAAGTTGAGTTTGAGTTGAATTTGAATTGAATTTGAATTGAATTTGGATTGAATTTGAATTGAATTGGAATTGGATTTAAATTAAATTAAATTAAATTAAATTAAATTAAATTAAATTAAATTAAATTAAATTAAATTAAATTAAATTAAATTAAATTAAATTAAATTAAATTAAATTAAATTAAATTAAATTAAATCAAATCAAATTAAATTAAATTAAATTAAATTAAATATTTTGAAGTTCAAGTTGTCTCCAGGTTTCTCCTATAACGTGGCTCAACTTAATTTGTATCACTGTACAACCAACGAACACAATGCAGTGGTGGAAATTAAGAGTTGCAGGAGATTTTGAGTTCCAAAATTGTACATTATCCATTAAAGTAGGGTCTACTAACCAAAACAAAAATGTATTATTTAATTACTTAACTAATCTGGCAATTAACTCATTAGTGTGAAGACAGATTGAAGATAGACCCCAAATTAAAAAAAAAAAACAAAAAAAAACAAAAAAAAAAAAAATTGTTACTTTAAGATTTTATTTTGAGAGCTGGGAAATGCAAATTGGGGAAAAGTTTAAAGTATTTGTAATATAACTCTATTGGAAGGAAAACGCAAGGCTTAATGGATATGAAGTGAAGCTGTTGTTGCACATTTGTTGGGCATTTTGTAGTTTACATTTTTGCATTATTAGGTGGATGTGAAGTAAAACTGGGTGGCACTTTGTAATGGCTGCGCCCTATTTGGCCTTAGTGAAGTGCAGGTACTTAATTGGTGGTGATTCGGGCTTAGTGACTGTTTGGTTGTGGCCTTAAGTGAGCACTTGATTTGTAATTTATTGGCTTGTGTTGTGTGTAGTTGTTCATGCTAGTTTTGTGCTTGGTTGGTCCTTGGCTAGCCATTTGTGTGTGTATTTGTGGACGCATGTTTGAGTGTCAATTTGGGTTGATACTTGGGTGTGCGTTTGCAGGTGCATGCGCTGGTGGTTGGTTGATCATTGACTAGGTGTGGGTAGCTGCACGTGGCGCAGGTCAGTTAGTTGTTGGTTGGATGTTTATTTAGGATGGAGATTGAGTGATTGTTGGGCCTAGGTCGCTATTGGTCAGGTCTAGTCATTATTGATTGAATCTTTGTTCATGCCCTGTTGGGGCTGAGTGAAGTGTAGTTGTTGAAAGGTGTTATCTAAAACTGTTTTTTAAATAATACTAATAGAAATAAACAGAATTAAATTATAATAATAATTAGCAGGATTGTTAAATTTAAATAATAATAATAAAGAATATATTTATAATAAAGAATAATTTTAAAACTTAAAAAAATAAAAATAATAATACTTCTTTAATTTAAAAATAAATAAATAAATAACTAATACGAATTAAAATAAAAAATTGAATTGAAATTGGAATCAAAAAAAAAAAAAAAAAAAAAAAAAAAAAAAAAGATTAAAAAATAAAATAAATAAATAATTAAATAAATAATAAAAATTAAAATTGAAAATTGAAAAAAAAAAAAAAAAAAAAAAAAAAAAAATTGAATTGAATTGAAATTGGAATCGGAAAAAATTAAATTGAAATGAAAATGAAACTTAAAAAAAAAAAAAAAAAAAAAAAAAAAAAAAAGGAAGCGATAAATAAAATAAAGAATAAATAAAATAAATGATCTTAATCAAGGACTAAAATAGGATAATGCTGGCTTTTGGGTGAATTTCGAGCTCTTTCTAAGTTAAGTTTTTTCTCTCTTTTAGAAACCAAATTAAAGGCAGGAAGTGAGAACGAAGACGCCCCCCCTCCGAGATCAAAAACCCCTTTAGAGTCCACAGGTAGATAGTGAAAGACAAATTGTTCATTAAATAGTAACTCATTCTAAGTTAAGTTTTTTCTTTTTTTTTTTTTAGAAACTAAATTAAAGACAGGAAGAGGGAACGAAGACGCCCCCTTCGAGATCAAAACCCCTTTAGAGTCCACAGGTAGATAGTGAAAGACAAACTGTTCATTAAATAAGTGACTCATTCTGCCAAAATCATAGACTTGACAACAAATTTAAAACAATATCCAAATTGTTATTCAGTAGCTGAGAGGGTAATTTAACAAAATACTATAATACAATATATATCACAATGTCCCAGTTCATCACGCTAGACCAATTGGTAGAATTCTGGAAAAATAAAGCCCTGCAGGAGGAGGCAGATCCAAAAAAGGCCCAAGAAACCCAGTCCATCATTCAAGTCATTATTAAAAAATATGTCAAAAAAGGAATGATCCATGGTGGAAAAGATGCCATTGCCCCCACAGAAGAACAATGGAAGAACATCAAAAACTACTACAAGGAGAAGATCAAACAGTGCCAATTGGACCCAACCCGAAGTGCTTTAGTAAGAAAGGTGAACCAATTGAAGATACAAAAGCACAAAAATGAGATGAAGAGCCAAATAAAAATACAGAAGTACGAGAATGAGATGAGAATGGCGAAGAAGATGCATAAATGGGCAAAGGAGATGACGGTGATAAAAGAAACGAAAGAATTGTCTTCTATCCTGGTTCTTAAGCCGAAGGAGAAGGAAGTGTCCCTGAAGGAAGAACTGCTGAGAGAGAAACCGAACGAACCTGCAGCAGGCGTATATCCAACCCTTGAAGAAAATAAAACATCACACAAATATGCCACACGCTCTAAGCACAGAAAGTCCTGGGAAGAACCTGAAAATTCTGATGAAGAAGAAGAAGTGACTGGCAGTAAAGTACTAAAGAAAAATCAAAGATCACAAAGATGGGATGAAGACAACACAGATGATGATGTTCCACGTCTCGACAGTACTTTACGGTATGCAACCAGTCCATCCCCACATGATGAAGAATGCTGGTATGAGATGTCCAGAAAAGCTGCTCTGCCCCCACCATATTCAGGTACCACCAGCAAAAACCCAGTGCTGAGGAAATCTTCTGCTTCCATGATGACATCAGACCTGGCTGCATGCTTGACCCCGAAGATAACTCACAAGGTAGTTGGAGGAGAGTTGGCATTAACATCTGTTGAAGCATGCTCAAGAGAAATAGAAGAAAAAATTGACTCTGTCCAAAACCAAGTAGCTGCACTGGCTCATATTATTGAAACTGAGAAAAAGCTGAAGCGAAGTGATGACGAGAGACGCATGCAAAGACAAGAAATGATGCCTGACCAAGAGATGACAACGAAGACAAGCGGAAGTTTGCTCTCAAGGACTGAAGAAGATGAAACTAGAGGTGCTATGGCTGAAGTCTCAATGAAACAAAATGATGAACCCTTTTCAGTTGATGGATCGTTCAGCGGAACTGTTGAAGAGACTCGATACGAAGAGGCATACATCAACGGTACCATCAATCCCATCCAACAAAGAGAACCTGCAACTGTCTTTCCAATAAGGACGGATGGCCGACAAGTGGTCTACCAGCCATTCACATTAAAGGACTGGAGTGCCCTGATGCTCACCCTACCAAAGCTGACCAAAGGAGGCGTGCCATGGATGAGAGCTCTCCTGAAGCAGACGGCTGGAGATAAACTATGTTGGGGAGACATGCAAGCTGCCCTAATCAAAGCTGCCGATGAAACAGTCGCTGATAACATCAGAAAAGCCATAGAAAGAAGATTGAGAATGCGGCTACAGAATAACAATGCCATTCATATCTTCCGAGACATCCTGGAAGAAGAACTCAGGACACGATATCCATGCATTGTGACAGAAGAGTTGTTATCCATGCAGATGAGAGATACTGAAGATTATTACAGCTTCAAGCAACGTGCCACAAGCCTATATCATGATGTCACTGGAGAACCAATTGAGCCAGGAACTGGTATGTCAGTCATGTTCAGGTCTGTTCTGGTCAAGGGGATGCCTAACCAGGTTCAAGAGGCTTTGCAAAATGTGATGGGGCTGTACCGTAAGACTGAAGACGACTTTGATGCACATTGCAATCATGAAATAAACAAGTGGCAGAGAAACAGGAAGGCGTTTGAGGACCAGAAGAAGGAGTTGGAACTGGCTACTGTGAAGTTGCAATTGCAGAAATACCAAACTGAAGTTAAAGAGAAGAAGAAAGATAAGAACACAAATGTGATGAGTATACAGTCAGACCCTGCTGAAGAAGACATGTTATCTGTCACAAAACAACTAACAACTGCAATCAAGATGGTGATGAACACACAGCAACCACAAGCAACAGCAGTGACACCCAACTCCCAAACAGGTCAGCCTATGTCAATACCAAATGTGCCAGTGATGATTTACAACGGTCCTCAATCAAGGAACCAAGGAGGTTTTGGAGACCCCAGAAGAAACAAAGGTACTGGCTACATGAACAATCCAAGACGTGATCAGTGCCACCTATGTCATGGAATAGGACACTGGAGAAGAAGTTGTCCCTTAGCATCTCAAGGACAAAGGCAAGAGCCACACAATTTTCAACAATACAGGCAACCAATGCAGAGATACAACCGACAACAGCAGCCACCAATGATGCCACAGCAGACAGCCGGTCCAATGCCCCCACCTCCAAATGGAAGACTCATGAACGTCGGAGCTTACTATCAAGGAGGAAGAGATGTTCATGGATCCTTGGATGAACACTATGACTACTGAAGGGGCCTACAGCCAGACCATTCGCTAAAACCATGGAAGAGCGAACCAATGGTGGTCTTGAAGGTAAATGGACAAAAGATTAAATTTTTGGTGGATTCAGGAGCCACAGTATCCTGCATTCGACAGAAATTTCCACTCTCATCGAAGACTATGTCCATAACCGGCTGTGTGGGAGAACCAGAAGTAAGAACTTTTACTGAACCATTGGCAGTAACAATGAATGAACAGACAGTGAAACAAGAATTCTTATACTTGCCTGACTGCAGTATCTCCATATGTGGAAGAGACTTGATGTGCAAATTATCATTGTCAGTGGTGTTTTGCCCCGAAGGTCACAAAATACTGGACCGATGTGAAACCCTCAAGATACTGAGAGATGCAACTATGTGTAAAACCACTGAGATCTTGTACCTTTCTCCAGATACTGCTCAAGACTCAAAGTCACAAGTCACAATCTATTGGACAGAAATACTCACAGATCCAGAAAAAGGTAACACTGCATCAGCATTATGGCAAAACTACAAAACATGGGCAAGATCACTATATCCACTCAGTGAACCTTTTGACCCCTTGCATGTCACTCTATACTACTCCACACTTGATGATGAGACCTATGACGAATTATGGCAAAAGGTGGATGGACAGACTTTTCAAGTGAACTACTCATATCTCTACTTGGGCCCTCAAGGTATGGCACTCGCAGTCTCCCTCCCAGAAGAACTGAGACCGTATTCCAGGGGGAGTGAAGAAAGCACACCACACGTATCGCTGGCCATATCCAAACATCATTCACCAAGACAACTTGGTCCAATGGTCAAGCTGGCTTCAAGTCTTCAGTATGAAGCCACCGAAATCGGAGGTGTGTTCTACAACTCACAACACAAAATATTCAGAATTGTGCTACCTCAGGGCTCTGAAGATAACACAAGAGCATCCAAGCAATCCAGACAACGAATTTTCGAGAATCATCCGGATACAGAGAGGTATCTTGCCCAAGTACCATCACACATATGGATGATGCACCCGAATGATGTGGGTCAGACGAAACATGCTGTTAAAGTGCAACTCACCACAAGCAAGCCGATATACCATCCCCAATATCCACTCAAAGAAGACCAAGTAATGGGGATTCAAGAAACTATTAATGGATTGCTGGAGTCTGGAGTGATATATGAAACTGAATCAGAATACAACACACCTCTCTTTCCAGTGAAGAAATCGGACTTGCAGAACTGGAGGATGGTTCAAGACTTCCGTCCAATCAATGAAGTTACAGCTGGAGAATCATATCCAGTGCCAGACCCCTACATCGCCTTGAATAATCTGTCACCAGAGCATAAGTATTACACTGTCTTAGACTTGGCAAATGCATTCTTCACAATCAACTTGGAGGCCTCCTCCCAGAGGTATTTTGCTTTCAGACACGGAGACAAAGTCTATTCCTACCGAAGAATGCCCATGGGATGGAAACACAGTCCCGGTTATTTCAGCCACTTCCTAAGACAAGACCTGGCAGATTTGAAGTTTCCAGAGACATGCACTCTGATCACTTATGTGGATGACATCCTCATCGCTGGAAAAACGGCAAAAGAGGTCCTAGAAGCAACAGTACAACTGCTCACACATCTGTCGAAAAAGGGGTACAAGGTAAAAAAGCAAAAGATACAAGTTGCAAGACAAACTGTGCATTTTCTCGGACGAGAGGTGTCGAACGGTGCGCAAGGAGTGTCTGCCAACAACAAAGATGCTATCCTGAGTACTCCAAAACCAACTACGGTACGTCAAATGCTCAGTTTCCTGGGACTCTGCAATTACTCTAGGGAGTACGTCCCTGGCTATACCGAACTCACAACGCCCCTCCGAGAACTCATTAAGCCCCATGGTATGCATAACCTCTCAGCCAATTTACAGTGGACGACGGAGTCTGAAGAAGCATTTATCAAGACAAAACAAGCTATTTGTGCAGCATGCAGCCTATGTGCTCCAAATTATGACATTCCCTTCCATCTAGATGTGACAGAGAAACAATCATTTGTCCAAGCTGTTCTCTATCAAAAGCATCATCAGAGCCGAAGAGTGCTGAAACACTACTCTTGTAAGTTGGATCCCCATGAACAAACTCAACCTGGTTGTGCTCGTTATCTGGCTGCTCTGGCAAAGACAATTGAGAAGACTTCACATATTGTACAAAATCATCCACTGGTGGTGCACACTCAACATGGGATACTTGCTTATCTCAACTCTCGTTTGTTCATAACTACTGCACGAAGATCCAATCATATTTCAAAGACTTTGAAACAGTCCCATATTACTTTTGAAGGAGGAAATACCAATATGGCAGTAAATATGGAGACTGAAGGACTTTCACATGTGTGTGAAGAAAAAGTCAGAACTGAACTGTATGTGAGAGCAGATTTGCATACTACACCTCTTTCAGACCCAGAGATGACCATTTTCTGTGACGGATGTGCATACAGAGCAAAAGAAGGTCATATTGTGTCCTCGTATGCAGTGGTGGAACAACTGCCCTCTAACCAATATCGTCTGATGGAAGCCCAGCAGATAGCAAAAGGTTCTGCACAAGTAGCTGAAATAACAGCAATGTTACGAGCACTACAACTTTCAGAAGGCAAAGCAGTAAACATCTATACAGACTCAATTTATGCTTACAAGACTGTCACATTGTCTTTAGCTGGTTGGATCAGAAATGGTTTCAAACTTGGGACCGGCCTTCCAATTAAGCATGAACAACTGATCAAACAACTGATAGATGCTGTCCAATTGCCATCAAGACTTGCTATCATGAAATGCAAAGCTCACACCAAGGGAACAGACTCCATTTCCCTGGGCAATCAAGCCGCAGATCAAGCTGCAAAGAAAGCTGCAAATTATAATCCAAGAAACATGCTTGTTTGCACTGAAGAAAAGATTGAGAAGTTACCTGATGCAAACCTGATCGATGCAACATACATAAGAGAAATTCAAGAAGCAGCTGGAGCATACGAACATGGTGCTTGGAAACAACGTGGGGCCATTAAAGATCCTTCAGGAATC
This sequence comes from Periophthalmus magnuspinnatus, assembly GCF_009829125.3. Lineage (NCBI taxonomy): Eukaryota > Metazoa > Chordata > Actinopteri > Gobiiformes > Gobiidae > Periophthalmus > Periophthalmus magnuspinnatus. The sequence continues at coordinate 4,087,870 of NC_047142.1, read as the reverse complement.
TGGAGAAATCATGAAGGAAGAATTGTGGCTCCTATCTCACTGCTGCAGATGCTCTACGACGAATACCACACCCCTACTCATCGTAGCTACGAAGCCATCCTCAAACATATCGATTTGTGGTGGCACCCAAACATGAAGTCTATCATGCAATATTGGATAGATGATTGTCGCATTTGTCAAACCATGAATCCAAAGAAAGCTTGTAAACCACCGCCAGGAACTTATACTCTTCCCAATAAGCCTTTTGAAAGAATTGTCATGGACTTTACAGACATGGGTCCAGAAATGAGAGTTCGAGGATATCGCTATCTACTGGTCATAGTCTGTGAGTATACAAGATGGGTTGAAGCGTTCCCCTGCAAGACGGAAACTGCCAAGGAAGTAGTTAAGCACCTAACTACTGATGTCTTCCCACGATTTGGCATTCCACACGTCATAAGGTCAGATAACGGGACACATTTTACTGCTAAAATAGTCCGTGATGTGCTAAAGGCTCTTAATATCACCCAACGTTTTGGTACTGTCTATCATGCGGCCAGTCAAGGGGTATGTGAAAGGATGAATGCCACTGTCAAAAGAAAACTTGCAAAGGTTTGGAAAACCACCAAACTCGATTGGGTCACTGCCTTACCTTTTGTTTTGATGGACATCAGAAATAGCGTGAACAAAACCACGTCATATTCTCCTCATCTCCTATTAACAGGCAGAGAAATGCATAAACCAGAAGGCTCATTCACTGAAGATACACCATTTATAGAATGGGACAAACAACATCACTCATATGTTCAGCAGCTCCAAGAAATAGTGATGCAACTACATAAATGTAGACAAAGAACACATGATCTTGAAGATGTAATTGATCCAGAGATGAACATAACCCCGGGATCTTTTGTGTATGTGAAGGTACACAAACGACACAACTGGACTCAACCATATCAAACTGGTCCATATCAAGTTCTACAGTCCACTGGAAGATCAGTACAAGTTCAAAAAGAAACATCTAAAGTGTGGTACCATTTATCACACTGCTTTAAGTCACCAGTAGACCCAAGTGAACGAAGTCTAACCCAAATCCAAACTGACATTGCCACCACATCTACCATGCAGAATGAAGAAAGCCGACCAAATCCAGACATCGCTGGAAACAGCGACCCTGATGAACAACCCCGACCACCTTCTGACACTGGGGCTCCAGAAGAGGAGGAAGAAAGGGGGAGAAGAAGAAGCGGGAGAAGGAGAGTATAGGCCATTTTTTAAGCCATATTTTTTGAAAAAAACTTTTGGAAAATTTTCATTGTCTATTCTGGATCACACTAATTATGCTAATTTCTATTGTTCTAGTGTGTTGGTACGTTCCCCTTATTCATGGAAGTGTTGAGAATGGCCTCGGACAGCCAACAATCAAAACAACAACCGAGCTGACAACAAACAATACAGGTAAGAGACAATGGGCACTGAAAAGAGTAAAGAGAGGGACACCAAAACTTCTAAAATATTGTTATGAAGGACAAACGTGCAACGTACTTTTTGATGTGTGCGAAGTACTAGACTGTATGCAAGACGCACCTGCTATAGACCATGCCCTAAATGTACAAATTGTCTGCAAAGATACATGTCTGACCAAGGTAAATGCTCAAAATGATAAGGTTATAGAGATCGCCAGAGTTATAACAAGTACCAGTGGACAATATAATAAAGAAAAAGATACTTTTGAAATTGGCTTACAACAGAGAATTACTTTAACAAAAGTTAGGAAAAATCATGCTTCTTATCAAGAGGACCTAAAACATTGTAGAGGGCGCAAATCAATTACTCAAAGATGCAATCCTTTAGTATTATCTATTAAAAATCCAACACTTAATGACTCTGGAATCTATTCTATAGGATTCCAGTGTTCAAAAATTGATACTGTACCCTGCAATAGAAAACTAAAGTTAAATTTTGAAGGCTACATCCAAACAACAATTTTGAAACCTAATAAACCTGCTCCAGAAAATGATTTAATTTCCCTAACCGAAGCAATTAAAATTGAAACAGGGCACGAAATGAATGAAAATACTTGGCTAAAATGGGTACAGTATACCGCCCATACTTTAACTACAGAAGATTGCATTGCATGTTCTGCAGCTAGACCACGATTAACAACTACATCAATACCATATTCTAATGAAAAAGATCTAACCTGCATACTTAAACTCTTCACTAAAAATTCATTTGATAAAACTGATGAATGCTATCAACTTCATAATAAACTACCAGTAGTAGCCTCCAAGGATGTGCCGACATCCTGGACTCTGGGAATAGCTAAATATACGTGTTTCCTTAAAGATACCATTATGCGTACAGACGCGGGGAAAAATGATAAAAATGAAATAGAGAGTTTCACTAAACATTTTTGTAATCAGACTTTATCTTCTGATAATTATAGAGAATTTGCTTTTCTGAACGGCCATAATACTGCTCGTGCAGATATTTGGTGGTTATGTGCAAATTTACGTTTGTATGCCATTCTATCAAAAACATGGTCAGGTGTTTGTGCGCCGATTATGTTAATTATTCCATTTACCATAGGTCCAGCAAATTCACTAAATTTAAAACAAACTCAATTGTCATACAGAGTTAACTCAGGAAATAATCATGTATTCAAAAGGTCGTTGTCTCCTCAATCTAAACCCAAACTCCAAGGATCATTTAATGAAGATATCTACCTCAGTTCTATCGGTATACCCATGGGGGTTCCAAATGAGTTCAAAGCACAAGATGTAGTTGCGGCTGGATTTACTTCAGTTTTATTTGCTGGAGTAACTGCTACTAAAAATACGGCTTGGATAAATTATCTCTACTATAATCAACAAAGATTTATAAATTACACAATTGAGGCAATAGAAGGCATCGTAGAGCAATTGGGCCCTACGTCACTTATGGCCTGGCAAAATCGGATTGCTCTAGATATGTTACTTGCCAAAGAATCATCAGTATGCAGCATGTTTGGAGCAGAATGCTGTACTTATATACCAAATAATACCTCACCCGATGGAAGTATTGCCAAAGCTTTGAACAAACTTAAGTCCTTGTCCATGGAATTTGCTAAGAATTCTGGCGTATCTGAAAACACTTGGTCAAATTGGTTATATGGGATGTTTGGTCCTTGGACTACGACCATAATATCTGTCATTACTACAATATTGACTGTAATTGCTATCTTGATCATAATTGGATGCTGTGTTATCCCATGTCTCCGATCTCTAGTAGAACGATTGATTGCAACTGCCCTAACGAAAAAAGACCCCTCGTCACAAATTCTATTACTCTCTGTAGGGTCCCAACTCTCAGGTCCCGAATCAATTGACTAAGTTTGGTCAAAATTATGTAGATTGCTAAAAAAGTATACAAGAAAACAAATTCTGAATCCTAGTAAGTGCTCCTTGTTTCTTATTTTCTGTCCGAGAGTCATGTATTGATTTATGTGCTATGTTAGCCTAAGGGCTGGGTTGTGTTATAATCAGGGTGGTTAAAGCTAAAGCTAAAATTTTACTCACATATGGGAACTTTAAGTTGAATGTATTATTATGTGAAAGTAGCTTTTTGTTTTTTTTTGTTTTTTGATTTTGTTTTGATGATCACATGTGTGTAAATGTGATCAAAAGGGGAAATTGTGAGATTATTATTCCATGTAATATGGTAAATCATACTTTGTACTCCTGTTTACGTGTGCGCCAACGTGGCATGAGATTGTATATGTACCCTGAACCTCCATATATGATGATACTTTGAAAGATCAGCTAAAAATGCTTGTTTTTGTGCACTTTGTCTTCATTGAACCCAGATAACAATCTGCGTGCTGTACATTTCTAGCTAATTATTGAGGAATTATGACGTGTGTTAACTAGTATATAAGGAGCCACAGTAGAGATGTAAAACAGGAGACAGTTGGTGTTTCATTCGATTGATGCCTGCATCTGCTGAATAAAGAGACTGATTTGAAACTGCCCGGCCTTCTCGACTCCTGCTTCTAGTTCGCCGTCCAGGAAAACTGACAGAATCATTGAGGTGACGTGCCATCTCCGGAAAGTTACATACTTCAGACAGTTTGAGATTCCTGTCCTTTTCAAACCTACAAACACTTTAAGACAAAAACTGGTTCACCCAAAGGACAAAACCCCGAGTCATAAACAAAATAATGTGTCTACTCCATTTAGTGTAGTGAAAAGTGCAGTGAGCGAACAGATACCCCAGAAGAGAATGAACCAACACCGAGAGAGAGCAGCTCAGGACACCAGTCTGCTGTGCATCTCCATCTCAAAGACACTAACCACTCCTTTGAAGAGAGTGAGGTTCAGATCTGAGGTAGAGAAAAGAAAAGGATTGAGAGGAGAGTTAAAGAAGATATTTTTGTGAGAAAAGTCAATCCTTCCTTGAACAAGAATGGAGGCCTCAGACATCATCTCTCACCGATCTACAACTCCATCCTCAGACTCAAAACAAAGAGAACAATAGCAGGGTCGTTAAGGGCTGAATAGGGTCATTTCAGCTGAAACTGGAGACAACAGATGTTTACAGTTTCAGTGTCGTTAGCCCCTCCCTTCAGACAGATATAAGGCAGTGTCCAGCAGTAATCTGACCAGAACTGAACAAGCGGCCAAACGTCTTCACTCCTACAACGTTTTGTCCAGTTGACAGATTTAAACTTCATCTTTTGCTCTGGATCAGACCTGGACGACTGACGGATTACACAAGTTACATACTGTACCTTTAAGGACTACTAACTTTTTGGTATCTAGGGGGCGCTTATTCGAGGCAAGAATTATTAATATTACCGCTACGATAAGGGGATATGTATCTGGAATACCAAACGCCGATTTCAAAAGGTTTAGGACAATCATGTGAAAACAAAAGCACAGACCATTACTGCTTTTAATTAAACTTGTCTGTACGCTCCCACTCTTCACTTCAAATCAATTTCCCTTGGCTTTGGAAACGTAAATTAGCTGTATCCATTTTGTTGAGGTTTTTGCAATTTAATTTCCAATAAGATTTATGGCGTGCGGAGACTATTGCGCGGACAGCTTCCTCTTCCGTCGAGGCCGGCGTGGGTCCCTGTCATCATTTGTTTCTCTAGTTCATAAATGCCTTTTCCAGGGTGTGCGCGCTCGAGGGAAATAGGTCCGAGAAACTTGACAACCATCCGGGCCGCGCTGATAGATGTCCTCCAATCCCCGTCACCTTGTTGGGGTAGCTGTTGTGAATCGGCTGGCTGCCTTTAACGTGCCCCCTGGAGCTCGGGCTCAGCTTGACTTCCCCCCGTATCGCCCGTTTGCAGATACGGCGGCCGACCGGAGTGCTGTCACAAAGATCGCTGCTTCACGGAGCCGCGTTGTAGGAGCTGGAGAAGTGTGAAAAGCCGTGTAATAACCAGTGTAATGATGATGATTTGTGCTGCGTGCCCGAAACCTCCGGGGGGAACCAGACCAGCGCCTTCACACGTTCTGGAGATACAATACGCCGCTGGAACACGCAGAGAGGTGATTGTATATGCGAGCAAATAAAAGTGGTATTTCGCACACGCAAGGGATAAATAAGCAGTGGAAATAGGTTAGGTTTGTTCTTAAGGTTTTGCCATTGGCGTTCATGGCTATGTACAATGTTTTTTTGTGTAGTGTAATAAATGTTTGCATAAGACCAGTCAAACCCAAACTGAATTTTTGTTTTGTTTTGTTGTTAATTCAAAAGATTTAGCATCATAGACTAAGATGTAGACGGCGTGAGCGGAACTAATTTGGCAACACGGTATTGTAGAGAAAAAGTTGATTTGTTTTGACTTGTTCTTTTAGCTCAGATTTAAGTTAAAACTATGAAACTATAACAGTCAATACTTCTATTCTAACATAACCACATTACACATAAAACAGAACATACTAAAGTCAGATTATTGAAATGTAAACAGCTAAATGTGACGTGATTTCTTTGACTGTTCACACCTGTGCAAGTTTTAACAAGGAGACTACTGCAAAAGAGCAAAAAAATATAGTAAAAACAAAGAAAACATAATAAAGTGTTGTTATAAATATTGTTCTTTGACATCCAAATACCACATGAACGCGCAAAATCAGATCTAATAATTGGAGCGTCTGTTTCTACCAGTCTATTCTGCAGTGTACATGTACCAGGCCTATAATAAAATATAATATAAGTATGTTTGTTATCTGTACTTCTTGCACAATGCTCCACATACTGTAAACGTTGGGAATGTGGCCGCCTTTTACTGTAAAAATCACAACTGAACCTGTGTTGCCAGAGCTTTAACCTGCAAATAGACATATACAAGTTTGTCTCATCCTCAGTAATAAATAAAGCCATGCCGTGCTTCATGTGAATCTCCGGAGTTCACCCACTGAGCTGCAGAGGCCGCACTAGCACTGATTCATGTCTGGATGAGGATTCAGATCAGAGAGATAATTTTATGTTTATGTCCTGATTTTAGGAATTTAAAACCCAAAAAAGACACTTATATGAGGCTAACTGGTAAAACAATTTCTGATTTGGACATGTTTGCGTCGGGGAACATTAATAGATCATGATTATTAAAGAATTTCACATCCATACATCCCTGTAAACACGAAGTTTGGTCATCTCTCTGTACACAGCAGCATGCTAGCTCGCTCACTGTGTCTCACGAAGCATAAAATATAAAATAAACGAATAAAATATAAGATAAACAAATGATTGGAATTCAAAATGATTCATAAATAAATATATAAATGTAGATTATTTCAGTTTGTGGCATTATTTTAATATGTGTCATGCTTCAGAATTAGCATTAGCATTAGCATTGAGACACAAACACCTCCCTTTCTAAACAGAGACGTGTCCTCTGTTCGGATTTTCACCTCATTTGTTTAGTCTATAACATGTTTTCAGAGACATGCCCCTCAAGTCACTGCCCACTGTCTTATCTTTAAATATCTATTCATTTTAGCGTGACTTAGCATCACTACTTCCCGTCCAGTTCTGTCTATATGACGTTTTTGCTAACAGTGAGGCATGTAATGTTTGCACCAGGTGTTACCAGATCAGTAACCGTCTTTTCAGCACAGTGTAGCCCGGCTGTATTAACTAATGATCATTGCAGCAGTATCGGATTTTCCATAATCTCAATTCATAACCGTTGCGTGTAATGTAAGCACCGCTGGGTCACAATATCGAGTGCGAGCCCATGTATGATTCATAATGGTTATAAATGATGTAATAGCGTCACCATCACAATACGTGCACATGTATTTATCCATATTAGCAGAATTGCCAAAGGAGACCAACTTGTTTCCATCAGCCTCCTCCACACTGCATCAAAATGACACGCAGTAATTAGACAGAAGAGCAAACAGATCAATCAGTCAATGCTTCCGATTAGGATCACCGTAATATCTCATTTCCTCTGCTCGTCGCTCGCTTGCATCATTACTGTCACCGCTAATATGCTAAAATTTTGTTACTGGACAACGTTATCATCATTTTCCGCATTTCATTTAATCTTTTATTTTGGATTAGCTGACTATTACTAAAGCGCTCCCTTGTTTCCGAGTTAAACGGACGGGACGGCGTTGATTTGTCGTCGCCGTGACCTACGACTAAACCTTAAAAGTTCATTACAACGTGAACTAATCTACTTTCAAATCATTACACCGTCGCCACCTATAGACAATTACCACATGCTATTAAACCTGTCAGCTAGAAACCAGATAGCCAACGAGCTAATTGTACACGCAACAAGCTACCTGAATATCCAATTATAGCTACTGTAAAGGCTATTAGCATGTAACGTGACAGGCGGCTGTATAGAGCTAATTTGAATTCAGCAATACAACAACTTTGTTTCCAACGCCGTAAAACTCAAACCTCTTTGTATTCAGAACGTGCCATTATGACACACTAGCTTACTGCGCGCTATTAGCCTGGCAGCTTCGTAATCTGATAGCTAACACGCTAACTCAACACCAAGCAATGAAACCTCTGAAAGGGACAAAGGAGAATGGATTTTTAGGTACGATAAAGTCACTTTAGCGACGACGTATGAATATCTGCTATGTCGTATCATTCAAGCTAATTCATTCATCACTGTTAGGTCTGATCTGATTGTAGTTGTGTTGGCTAAAGGAAGGGCGTGTAGCTTTAAAAATGAGAACGAAAAATAAAAGAATTTCCAGGAGAATTATTGTGTTTACGTACCTTTTTATCAGAAAGTATTCTAACGTAGAAACTCTAGACTACATGAGCTGATGATAAGAAGCTAACCGTAAGCTAACCAAATCGGCTTTCTGTGTTGTGCATGTTATAATCTCATTTGGAAAACTATTCCACTGACTCATAGCAACAAGTTTTCAAAATTTGCACATGTGACAAAGAAATGGCTGATAAAGCGTGTGTGTGTGTGTGTGTGTGTGTGAATAAATTGGTATGGTTGTGTATGTGTGTGCGTGGTGTATTTGAGGAGTGAGATGTGTTGTATTAGATGTATGTACCATATGTTTACAGGTTTTTCATGCACCTACACCAAGCTGTTACTCTGACTTAACACCAGCCTGTCAAGCGACAACAGGTGGAAATTTGTTTTTTGCTCTAACCTGGCACCAAACAACTTTCCTGTTTTTTTTTTTTTTGTTTTTTAAAGGTTAATGTGTTGTTCTGCACTGTCCCTGTCCAAATAAAAGCACCATACCAAGCAACAAGGCAGCTAAATAATCAATTTGTTAACTTTAGCTACCTACTATGTTGTATAATTCAAGCTAATTCATTCACACCTATCTGATTGCAGTTGTGTTGGCTAAACGAAGGCCATGTAGCTTTAAAAATGACAAATAAAAATAAAACAATTTCCATGAGAATTCTTGCGTTTACCTCCCTTTTTATAAGAAACTATTTTAGCATAGAATCTCGAGGCCGCATGATTCAGTGATAACAAGCTAACAACGTAGCTAAATAAATAACTTGATAGGCTTTAAAAATGACAACAAATACAAAATTAAAAAATACAAAATAAAAATGAAATAACTCCCATGAGAATTATTGTGTGTGCCTCCATTTTTACAAAAAAGAAGCTAACTATAAGCACCATGCTAACAGCGCTAAAACAACATCGCTAAATAACAATTTGATAACTTAAGCTACCTGCTAAGCTATGTTGCATAATTCAAGCTAATTCATTCAAGTTTGTATGATTGCAATTGTGAAGGGAATGAGGCTTTAAAAATGAGAAATAAAAATACAATGTAAAAAAAAATATATATATATAATAAAAATTAAATAATATAAAATAGTAATCAAATAAAAAATTAAAATGTAATAATTCCCATGAGAATTATTGTGCGTATCTCCCTTTTATAAGAAAGGATTATAACACGCCAACCATAAGCACCATGCTAACAGCGCTAAAACAACATGGCTAAATAACAATTCGATAACTTAAACTACGTGCAATGTTGTATCATTCAAGCTAATTCATTTAAGTTTATCTGATTGCAGTTGTGATGGCTAAACGAAGGACAAAAATAAAAAAATATATAAAAAAATCAAAATTAAATATAAAATCATAGTAAAATATAAAATTAAATAACTCCCATGAGAATTAAAAAGAATTAAAAGAGTTATCACAAGCTGACCATAAGCACCATGCTAACAGCGCTAAAACAACGTAGCTAAATAACCAATTCAATCACTTAAGCTAATGCTAATGTAACCTGACAGAAAGCTTTATAAACGATAGAACTGCAATATAATATTTCCCTAACGGCGGGCGAGTTGATATACCACCCATTCACCCTGGCATCGAAACATCTTCTTCTGTGTGAGTGTTTATCAAAATGTAATTATGCCCCACCGCAGCCAAAAGTCAATGGGACAGTGCGGGAGAATACATCCCTTATCTCCACGCTGCACCCCAACACTACGTTACAACACCCGGCTCATTTCGGCCCATGTAAAGATGGCGGATTCAATTACTGTGCAGTGCAAGTCAGAGCATTTTATTATAGCGTTGGTCGAGCGCACAAAGCTGAATACCTTCATGTGTCATTGAGGCGCTTCTTGCATTCACATAAACCACTTGATGTACTAGCTCTTTAGCAAGCTGGAATCGTTTTTATTAACTTCTTTAACTTGTTTTTTTTCAAATAGCCCGCCGTAAAATCCAACTTTCTCAAGCTAGCATATGCCCCTCTGGAGTTTGCATATTATCTTTCATCCTGAGTAAGTGCTGAATCTTCCAGTACATTGCGGATGGAGGGATGCTATGTAGTGAGCCCAAATTGAAATGGCAGCAGATAAGTCAGCGAGGAAATGGGGTTTAACATTGGCTTATGCGGGAGAAGAGGCTGTAACATGTTTTTGGTGGGAAAAAGGTGAAGGCGGACCGCACTTGAATAGGCTCTGGAGGGAATAGACAAGATTTAAAGCTGTAAACTATACTTTTCCACCTCATCTAGCATTTATTTACATACAGGTGCGCAGAATACCTTGAAAAGATGTGCATTCTCACTGTGGGCAGGCTCACCTTTTCACAGATCTGACCTATGACTTCGCCCGGAGGAATCACCTGCTCGCCAACAAAGAGTTAGAAGAGCTTAAAGCGGCGGTATTGTGCTGTAAAGTTATAATCTGTGGCACCGCTGGATCATTATGTTTTTAAATTGCACGTTTTTAATCACAATATTCACCGCAAACGACTTAATAAACTATATAAACGGTGATATATAACGATAATATAAGCGACAATATTCATCGCAAACGACTTAATAAAAAGAAATGCTGACTTTTGCGTTAGAAAAAACTGCCGGGAGCTGACGTTGCCGGGGATGTCGCTGTCGGAACCGTCGATGGACAGCTGCAAATCACGTTAGCGAGCAGCAGATTAAAATAAATAAATAAATAGTACCAAAATGACAACGTGACGGCGCTGAATCCCACGCATATCACATATAAAAACAATAATTGGAGTACGAAGTTAAGCACAAAGAAGTGGCTGTATGTGGCGGTGAAAACGGGGGTTTGATCGGTAAAATCGTGTCTTGAAAATGGGCGATTAAAGATTCAAACCTGCACAAATCACACCAAAAAAAACAAAAAACAAAACTTCAGGTGAGTAAATGTCGAGGGAAACAACTATAACATCATTAAAAGCTCTGAAAAGTCGATTTTGGATAACAGATCTGCTTCGATGCCATGCTGCGGATCATTTTTCAGTGGCGGTGTGGGGAGGTCTCTACCAGAAAAGTTACACAGTACAGCTTTAATTGACTGCCATCGTAATCCCCGCTTTATGTGACCGTAGCTGTGGAGCGCTGCTGGACTGGGTTACGGTCTTGTTCGGAGTCCTAAAATGCCCCCGTCTCGCACGCGCTCAATCATCGCCGGTGATTTCTCATACAGAGTAACGCCCTTTTTGCTAATTTATTATTCCACGTGCCACAACATTCATTTATCTCGTCTGCAAGGCTGCCCAGACCTCGGCTACTCACAAACGTCATATTAATCATGCTGTTTGCTCTGTAATTTCTTTTCTGACGAGGCACAAAAGGTAAGCTTCATTCACTCGGTGTGATTCACATGATCCCTTACTTCTTTTGAGCTGTGTGCGCTACTATGTCACGATAACAGAAGAGTGTAATGTGTAAAATAAATGAAGTAAATTAACACCATTTTAAGTGTTTTCTTATTTAGCAACAACATTAAACGTCCTATGTGGCACAAAATGGATTCACGTGAACTTTAAGCCACGTTATAATATCGTTATCTCCTCGAAAACAGACCTGGAGTTGTGTTTTGTTTCATTCACGCACGTTAAAGTAGCCATTTATTATTAGTCTGTCTACATTTCCGAAGCTCAAAATGCTCCGTTCCACCTTGTGATGTCACGTCGTGGTCGTTTTCAAGTCAACAGCTCCTTTTACCTTTAGTTCAGAAGATATTTGCAATTCCACAATCCAAATGATTCTTGCAAAGGTGTGTGGAGTTTAAAAGCACAGCGGAGCACTTCCTGTATTCCCACATGATGACATCACAAGGTGGAACAGAGTGTTTTCGGTTTGAGAGAAGAGCTCAGGCTAAATATGTGAATGAAACAAAAACTCCAGGTCTGTTTGTGATAAGGAAACAACATTAGAACACATCAAAAAATAGCGTAACATAACTTAAGTTCTTATATACTCATTATGCAAAAGTGCAAAGTTGAGTTTAATCACGCATCATGCAATTATTTAACCCATATCTGTTCTTCTGAAAACAATACCATCCAACTCTAAATAACAAACGCACCGCAGACACTCAAACGAGACACTAAGCAGCCTGAACCACTGGTAAATTCACTAATACCTGGAGAAGTCAGTTCATTCTCGTCTGTCCCGTCGCTATCACAAAGCGGCAGCAAGGCTTTTGTGTCAGGAACGGGAGTCTGAGCCATACCACAGCCGTTCCCCGTGCCGCGTGCCGTGTCGTGCATGCTAAACAGGCCCCTTACCCGTCTGCTGGAGGCGCTGGTGTCGATCTTCAGCTGGGTGGCTATGAACACGGACATGCTGAGAGAAAGAGAGAGAGAGAGAGAGGGAGGGAGCGCCACTTCTTGCCTTCTTGCCTGCACCGCACCTTTGTGAAGTTTGCTGGAGGTGTCCGCCGGAGAACTTGCCGCCGCCTCCTCCCTCCACCTCCCTCCCTCCCTCCCTGCAGCAGCGGAGGGGAGGCTGACCCGAGGGTCCGAGGAGAGGCCGACCGGACCGCCTCCTGCTTCCCTCCCTCTCTCCCTCTCTCTCTTTAAGGGCTGAATCAATCATACACGACGCTGGCATCGGCTCCACGGGAAGGGGGAGAGTTTGGGGTTGGGAGGGGGGTCCATCTCCTCCACTCCTCCACTCCTCCACTCCGCCTGCTCCAAATGCTACTTATCTCCCCGGTCCTCGCAGCCTCTTTGGCTCGCACACTCACTCAGCAGAGTTCACACAGGCCAAAAGAGTTCAGGCAAATGAGATGCTAAACGCTCAGAAATGCACACAAATAAACACTTAAGCACCAGCTTATACATCCACTATAATCTTTCCTCTTTATATAGTGCTGCCCGGGCACTTTTTCCTCTCCACGGGCTGTGTGGCTGCGCGTGTATGTCAACTTCAAGTGGGTAAACATATTACCAAGAAATGGATCAATTGAGTCAGCTTTGCAGCCCGGTTGTGATTAAGCACAGGTAATATTTATGCTCCCTGTCTGCCACATCATAAAATACAACCCCCTACCTTCACAAACAATCGCTCACACGGCCATGAAGCGGCGCTAACAGGACAGAAGCCTGGCACCAGCTCCTCTCCTGCTCCTGCCTGTCGGATGCCACGACTGAGGAAGAGTCACTGTTACTCCCAGCGAGCCAAAGCACACAGGAGAGAGAGAGAGAGAGAGGAGGTAATGAGCTTTTTCTTCAAATACAAACTGTTGCCTTTGTTGTGACGCTGGATGTAATTTGTTGAACTCACTCGTAGCATTGGTTTAAAATGATACATCACAGGGTCTGAGGCAGCGCTGCATCTCAAGGCTACACCAGAGTCAATCCTTGGTCACACAGACAGGGAGAATAAATCACATCGGTATTGATGTCACGATCCACAACATTCATGTGGCTCGAGTGTGAGAATCGAAATCCCCAGGTTACGCGAAGATTAAAAATGAAAAAAAAAACAAAAAATGTGTGCGAGAGTGTGTGTCTGTGAAGCAACAAAGTCTTAACGAGGAAAAATCTGGTTCATTTCTGTCAAAAGAAGTGGTTTCTTTTGGCGTAACATCCACTTCTCTGTTTAAACAAGATGCAAACAACACGTGTTCCTTGGTCTATTTTGTGCAAAGACGCTATTGATGCGAACGCCGGCGAAACATTTGCAGACGGTTCATCGTAAAATCAGAAGAACACGTTTCTTTCCAGGTAATTTGAGCCCGTTTCCGCAGCTTCATCGAACGCGCCTCAGCAAACTGGGACGATACCATTTCTAAACATTTCAATTACTACAGCACATTTAAAACAACTTCAGCTGACCAAAGCGCTTCAGATAAAAGTCAACAAACAGAAAACACAAATGCACAGATAATAGAGTACATAGGAAAAGCATAAAACACCACGATATCCCGTCGAAGCTGGTATTTATTACATTTGCAGCGAGATAAAACAGACGCATTAACTAAAAGGAAGCCGTGTTTTTACAGATAAGACTTCTTTAAAAGTACTCGCTCACTACAGAGATAATCATGGAGAATAATGCTTCCTTCTTATTTACAAAGTACGTGCAAAAATATTGAAATTTGATACATCATTTGTGATACAGTATTACTATTATTATACAGTAGAGTATTTTTGTTTGTATATTTTACCTAATTATTTTGAGACATTGCTACAATTGTTTGTTTTTCGTGAAAGGAAACTTATATTTACAGTTCTGATGATGAAAATGTCTGTATTTCATATTTCTGTGTAGTTTTAACAAAGAAATACGGTTGTTTAATGCGTTTGGTTCTTAAAACTGAGTCATGATAATTACAACATCGACTTACCCTTCACGTATGCGTCAGATGGAACAATAACTTTTCTCTTCGTACTTTTTTTTTTGTGCTAATGATGAACTTTTTGTTGATTTTCTGTATTACGATTAGACTTGAGCTAAAGCGAGTGTCTTGATCCCAGTCTGCCTTGTGTTTTGTGCTGTTTTCTCCCTTCTGTGTCAGAGCCTGGAGTTGGGCGGAGACTCAAGCTCCTCCCACACACACCTGCAACTAATCACTAATCAAGCTGCACCTGGGAGGACAAAGAGAGTCAGGACCACAGTGGTGCAGCTCTGCGTGGCTCAGTTTCTTGTTTTTGTGAGGGGTTTTACAGCCAAAAACTATCGAATAATTGTAAAAAATAAAGCTGATACTTCACGGATTTCGCCTATTGCGGGTTATTTTTAGAACGTGACCCCCGCGATAAACGAGGGACCGGTGTATCTATCTTACTTTATGGATCGATTACAGCGTCTAAAGGGCTGTGTGGTTTGGTCGGGGCATTGGTTTAATTTCTGTCATATTTACAGTAATGGTGTACTCTGCAATGATTACAAACCACCACAGTTCACAGTTAACACAGAGTAATTGCAATTACACATAAAGGTCAGGGCCATCACTTGTGTTTTGAAGCGTATGATAATGGTGTATTTCATTGTCGGAGGTGTAACAATGCGCTGGTCCTTCACAATAGTTCTCTCCACGCTGGAGTTGGCTTTGTGGCTTACTAATTCCCTCCATTTGTCACTTGCTGCTGATCTTGCAGAAGGTGAGTCACCATTAAACCATTTAGGAGGAGCTGTCAAAACAATATCATCAATAAAAGCAGTGAGCAATGGGAGGGTTTAATTCATGAGCGCGATTTCAACGTTTCATCGGCAATAAGAGAAGACGCCGCGTATTTCATCACACACAGACGGATAAAGGACGTAATTAAGCCGCGTATGTAACAGCACATGTGGGATTCTGAAACGTGACCGTGCTAAAGTACTACTGCATGCTTACATTTGCGGTCTTTTGGACGGAGGTAGCTCAGGACGTAGAGGTCACCCATGGCCCCGGTCGTTAGATTTGAGCTCCTGTCTCTGTAGATTTTACTACTGTTGATGTGTCCTTGGGAAAGACACTCAATCTATTTAAACAGAAGGCGCTTAAAACTGTCAAAAAGTAATTTACACAGTATAACGTTCAAAGTTCAATAGGGCAGTTTAGCCAAAGTTAAGCAATTCGCGCATTTGTATATGGATTTGTTATGATCTGTCTCGGTGTTTCTGTGTTGTCTTTCCCCCTTTCGCGTCTGTGTCTGAGCCTGGAGTTGGGCGGAGACTCTGGCCCCACCCACTACCTCCTCCGTATCCCCCGCGGTACAGTTCCACTCGGCTCAGTCTAGTATTTGTGCGTATGATCTCTGTACTCCGCTGGTTATTCTCATTTTTCAGGCAGACCCCGCTCCTTGGAACTACTCTGCACCTCCGCCTCCGACCCGGCTCACCTCGACCGGTACGAACACCCCAGCCTCTGACCCCGCTACCCACGACCTGCTCAAAGACATCAGCTTACGATCCCGCTTTCAACTAGCGGCTCCGTTAATCTACTTTTACATTTTTGACAGGATTATTGTAATTCTTCTCCTCCGGACCAGAACTTACAGAATATCCAGAACTCTGCGCTCTATGGGTCCTCTTTGTTTAAGGGAGTTCCTGCAGCTCTCTCTAGTGCCCTCTGCCTGTCAGATCCTCTCAGTCTTTAACACAGTTTAACATCAGAGTGAAAACCCACCTCTTCTCCCTGGTATTTAACACTAGCTGGACATGATATCTTATTCTTTCCTGTGTACTCTGTCTGTTTGTTGTCTATATTTTAGTTTTTGTTGACTTTTATGTGAAGCGTTTTGGTCAGCTCAAGTTGTTTTTAAATGCGCTATAGAAATAAAACTGAACTGAGTCATTTAACTGCAAGGCCGTAGACGTTTAGTCCAGTTAAACGGTGAAGTGTCAGTTGACCAAATCTTTTATGAGGATTATAAGAATTCATTTACACAGCAGCAAAAAAGAGAGAACACGGAGCGAGCTGAAGTGGCTGGTCTTTTCGCTTGATCTAAACTGAATTAAAATCATTCAGATTCAGTCGTTTCGAGGCGTCTGTGATCGGCTTGGGCGTTTTTAATAGAGAGATCTACATTCTGTCCTTTGCGGTAACAGCTTGTATTTGCAAAATCGAGCATTTGGACGAGGAAATGTGTCTATTTTTCTGGCAATAGTTAAAAGTTCTGTGTTTTCAAAGAGCTGATTTTGCCATTTGTCTTTGTCGCAATAAGAAAAAGTAAAATAACGTTAAAAAGGACGCAGATCCAACTATAAGTAAGTCCAGTTGTATCATTATATTGGTTCATAAATACTTCCCCAGATGTTTAGTCTCCACTAGGGACAAAAAATACCTGGGAAATAAATAAAATTCAGGACGTGCCCCGTTGTAAAGCCACAGCCGAGTCTCTGCTTACAGCTCCATCACAAAGACTCGCTTCTCAGATTCATCGTGGCAGATCCGAGCCCCAGATGGACACGGGACTGGCAGGATTTATACGAACACACTTCTCAGAGCAGCCGTGGAGAAGACATGTATAATTCTAACATTATTCTCCCTCTGCTGCCGACAAACGCTCGTGCCTTGAGCGCCAACGCCAACCTTGAGCCGAACCGTCGCCCCGTAATGGACTCTCCGGGACTAAACATCCCCTTCCACCCCCTGCTCCCGAAGACCCCAGGTACTTTATTCGGTATGGCCCACAGTTCAGCCGAGATCAAGACGAAGAAGAGGTGGAATAGAAATGAGACGTGTCCTTTTATCAACAGGTTTTACTCCGTGTGGGTTTGGATGGAACGAACGTAAACATCTCCATAAAGAATCCGACTCCTCAAACGTGTGCATCAGTAACTTTGATCGTGCGTTTGAAGGCTTCAGAATAACATGTTTAAATAGCTGTAGTCTGCTGCATTTACGCTTTCATTTCGTGGAGTTACTTTTCTAAACTCAAAAGGAACACATTGTGGTATTTGATCGCACAATTAAGCTTCAAACTGCACCGAGAGAGAAAAACAGACAAAAACACTGCTCTTGTAGTGAGGAAAGTGCGATTTTTCCTTCTCCGATCGGTGATGCAAAAGCAGAACAAACGGTGGAACAAACGTGAAGCTGTTTTTAATCTTACGCTGTGTTTTTTCACTATAATTTCAATCCGACTCTGTGTAAAAGTACGCAGAGTATTCAGAGTACAGTAATCGGCTTGGATTATTTATACAGGGGTGTTAAACTCAAATGCACAGTGGGCCAAAATTAAAAAACTGAGATAAATTCATGGGCTAAACTCAGTATTTGTTGAAAAATGTATACAGGTGTCCAGATTTAATGCACAATTGATGAACTCACGGGCCAAATATGATTAAACCGTGAGCCAGATTTGGTCCCCGGGCCTGAGTTTGACATATATGATGTAACAGAACATGCCAGAAATACATTTTACTGCAGGTATTCAAAGTTCTGTGTCTAAAAGTATTCGTTCCTCACTGTTTATGGATGCACTGCTCTTTCTCTTTCACTTTCTTGACGAGTTTTCAGGCGTAATCGATTCTTTTGATAAATCCATTCGTTGTTTAGATCAGAGACTCGTGAATATGAGATGAAACTTTTCCAAAAACTGACTCAGATTAAGGTTAAATTGTGGCACTTCAGAACCTGCAACTAAACATTACGTTGGGGCTGTGCAAAAACTCTAAACTTCGGTCGATCTCGCTGATGAGGAAAGTGCGTTTAAATGGATGCACTGAAGAGGAGTCACTGTTCTCGTTCAGGTGAAGCTCTGTTTCAGGGCCACAGTCTCTTTATGTCTCACATGTCGTTGCGTTTTACAAGTTTTGACTTAAATCTGCTCGTGTCCCGCGTGTCGTTCCAACCACCTCTCATCCAACCACAGCTTCTCATCTTTTCGTCTCTTTTTCCTCATCATTATAATCCAGGTTACAGAAATTAAACAACTATTTTTCTTACCATTTATGAGCAAAGTCCTAATTTAGTGCACGTTTCTGCTAATCACAGTAACAAACACATGATTTTAGGCTTGTGTATTTTGTATTTTGAAGGTTAAATATGGATTTTCTATCAACACATCATAAAACATCCTGCTCTTTACACCTCCGCTTCACCAGACATTATCTCCGTTTATTCATTTTTACATCTTTTGTCTCACTTTGGTGTAATTACTGCTCTGTCTAAGTCTTTAAACTTCTTCTCTCAGCACATGGCACTTTTTGTGAGTCTGTGTAAACTTCAGAAAACCATTATTTCCATATTCTTTTTATTTCAGAGATTTTTTCTGTGGCAGCGCTCGCTATGAAAAGCCTCCCTCTGTCAGATCCTCTCAGGCTTTAACCCAGTTTAAGACGAGACTGAAAACCCACCTCTTCTCCCTGGTATTTAACACGAGCTACACAGGATATACAGGTGTTTTATTGTTCGTTTCCTGTGTGTCGTGTTATCTGTATATTTGTTTTTGTTGATTTTTATGTGAAGCACTTTGCTCAGCTGAAGTTGTTTTTAAATGTGCTATATGAATAAAATAGAGAATAAATAAAATAAAAATAGGATAAATAAAAAATATTAAATAAAATAGAATAAAAAAAATTATAGAATAGAATTAAAAAAACAATAGAATAGAATAAAATAAAAAATAGAATAGAATAAAAAACATTAAAATAGAATAAGAATAGAATAAATAAAAAATAAAATAGAATAGAATTAAAAATAATAGAATAGAATTTAAAAAAAATAAAAACCATTAAAATAAAATAAAATAATAATTGAATAAATAAAATGAAATAAAATAGAATAAAAAATAATAATACTAGAATAGAATAAAAAAAATTATAGAATAGAATAAAAAATTAAATAAAATAAATACCATTAAAATAAAATTGTAAATAATGGTCCATCCAGTACAGAGGATGTGTAAAAATACACTACAAACTCAAAATTCCTGATTTAGAGTCAGAAATTCTAACATATTTTTAATTTTAAATAGAGGAAGGGTCCACACATAAGTTTACTTGTGCATTGTCAAATTTCACCTTAAAGGCCGTCAGTGGTGGAACGTAACAAAGTAAAAGTAGTAAAGTACTGTACTTAAGCAGAATTTTTTGTCATCTGTACTTTACTTAAGTCAATTTTACAGTGGATACTTTTTACTTTTACTTTACTACATTTGAGAGCAGTATCTGTACTTCCTACTCAGGGTTTATTTTTAACCCGTTCCTAATTTGAGCAAACAAAAATATACAAATAAAAACAGCTAGAAAAAAACCTATACTTTACTATACTATGTTTCTGTTTCATTCAGCGCAAACCTCTATCAAAACCTCTACATTTAAAGCCTTACAAGACCTAAAAATCTGTGCAAAATACTTCTACTTTTTACTCTTTTTTACTTTTACTTGAGTATTTCTCCCCTTTGTATCTGTTCTTTTACTTAAGTCACAAAACTGAGCACTTGTTCCACCGGCGCAAACTATATACAACAAACGATCAAAACATTTCCAGCGTATTTTGAGCATATCCGTGTTCATCTATAATCTATACTGTTACCCCCGAGGTCTAAACTCAGGTGTGAACATCCCTCAGTAACAATAAAAAGATGTTCTTAGAATCTCAACAACACCGGGGCGTGATACAGTCGTACATTACACACCGGGCGTAATACAGTCGTACATTACACACCAGGCGTAATACAGTCGTACATTACACACCGCACATACAACACGGACCTATTCCAGACCCGAGGGAGCGATGCAACAGTGGCCCGCGCTCCAAGAAGAGATCTGGGTGTGTTCTGGGACGGCCGACGGATTCTTCGACACGGCCCCCGCTTTATAAACCCGAGAGTTCGATTCTCAGTGTAGCAGTTAGCGCTGACAAATGACCGCTGTTCTTCTATCCCTCGCTGTCCGCTCCCAAGTCACTTCCCCTGTCTCCAAAAATTGTATTTCGCTCAACAATGCAGCCTTGTTTGACGCGGTTTGTTTGCGATCGTGGCGAGTAGATGTGATCCCAGCGTCCCTGTGTATACGTAAAGAATAAAATAATTGAGGATAGGTTAATAGTGGCTATGGGCAGCGGCGGCGAGAGCGTTGGGAGCGAAGCAAGAGTTCAACGCTGAAAAACACAGTCGCTCGCCACATGAATACAGAGCGTTTTTGAAAGACGTTTTATCTGTATATATGTTCCCGCTGCATACAAATCAATCCAGTCAAAGTTTGCCTGTACAATACCACTTCACATTCAGCTCAGAGAAGCGCGGAAACCTTCACACCGCTTTCAAGATCTTCATAGAGACTCTAGCTTGGAAGATCACCTCCTGGATGAGAAAAAGTTTAGTTAAAAAAAAAAGCGAACAAACACCTCAGCAGCTTAAAAATATCGCAAATCCTATATCTCCCACGCGCTTTGTAGGAAACATAAAGTGCATTTTGTATCTCAGTAACATGATGTCTTGTCAGATGAATGACAGTAAATGATGGAAAGCTTGACTGGGGACAGAAGCTAGTCCTAGAAACATCAAACTCCAGATGAAACAAGTCGTTCCTAATAGAAGCACATTTTCTGCTCTCTGGTGTCGGAGGAGCTACAGTGAATGCCAATGATTTAATCAGGCTCTGCATAAATGCATACGAATGATGATGCGCGAGGCAAATGCAATTAATACAATGGCGGCGGACAGTTTGAATTATGCCCATGTTGTAGTACAAAAACACTGCTGTCAGCCTCTTGTGGTACATTTGGATCAGATTTGCAACATCTCACAGAACAACTTTGATTAGAATATCTATGAATAATATTACTGGATTTCCCCCATAGACTGTGTATATATAAATGCACATAGCTAACCTGCTATGCTATGTTCCAAGCAGGAAGTGATCATGGGCGCACTTCCGGCTCCATCGACTCTGACTCTAATTCGCTTTACATTGAAAAACTGTGGTCTCTCTCTCTGTACCTGCTGCTGTCAGACTCGTCATTTTGGTCTTAAATGTTCGTATTAACCCTCTACATGATCCTGGGGTTAATATTTCACTATTGTGTCTGTGAAAATCAAGATATGAACATTAATAACAGACAAATCTGGTGCCTTCTTACCCCAAGGTCACTCCCGCTAGCGTTAGCGACAGGTTTGATTGACAGCGTTGCGGTGAGAAGGGGCGTTACCTTCAACAGCCTCGCTCTAGATTGGCTCTTTGGTTGCTATGATACTCACGGTCAGAATTCCTAATATGGAACTCGACTCCAAATTCACCTCTACACCTGCTCCAGCCTCGATGAGCTTCATTTGGCTGAAGCTGAACCCTGTGGTGACGTCACACTCACTTAATCCACTTCTTTACACAGACTATGTCTTTCTCAAAGCCACACACTAAAGAGGGACTATCTACAAGATTATATTAAAATTATACTGAGTGGTATAATCTCTCTAATAAAAAGCATCAAAAACGCAGACCTGTTTTGCAAAATCAACTTTTCAGACTTAAAAATATATTCTGAAAATTACAGAAAACTGTCAGAACTAACAGATGTATAATTATTTAAATTCAAGTTGTAGTTCAAATAAATCGTGAGCTCCTTTATCTAAAAGCAGCTACAGAAAGTGTTCACTCCTACAATGATTTGACACATTTTATTTTTGTTTTGCAGTAAAGAATGTGATGTTCAACGTTGTATTGAGAAGTGATGTTACTTAACTCTTTGGTGATTGGGGGAAATCCATCTCTGTTTAATGAATGAGTTCAAACCATAACAGTGTTGTGATTAAACTCGTGGCTGATGTGGAGAAAAGGCCTGATTTACACTTTCACATTTAATTTGACATGACTCTGGCCCTGAGCTAAACTCCTCTGCTTTTCTCTGAGAGTTAAAACACAAAGAGCACATCACCTCTAAAGGAGCTCACACTGACCCAATCGAACCAAGTCTGGACAGCCCCTAAAGCGCCGTGTGTTTGTCCAGTGTGAGTGGCCCGGTTGGGACGTAGCCCGGTTGGGACGTAGCCCGGTTGGGACGTAGCCTGGTTGGGACGTAGCCCGGTTGGGACGTAGCCCGGTTGGGACGTGGTTTGCGTTTCATGTAATGCAAGAAAGTGAAGGAAATAAATAAAACATTTTGAACCTAAAATCTGATTAATCAACGCTTTTCCCAGCCTTATGTTATAATTGTTCATACATATTTTATTATTATTATTCTAAAACTATTCACTATTAATACTTGACACGTGTTTAAAGTTCATCCAAAGTTTCGAGCACATCCCCACTGTCTGGACACAAACATGAGCTCATATGAGATAAAATTATAATTATACATTTGAGACGTATCATAACAAGCGCAGGACTGAGGAGGGAAGGTCAGGTCCACGTTCTCCCACAGAAGGACGAGCAGCTCCGAAATCCACTGGCAGCTTAATGAATTCTTTTCTATGCAAATCACTTCCAGATTAGAGTTGAATTTAATAGGTCGTGTCTAGGAGTGCTCAAAAAGTCCAACTTCTGGTCACAGACACTTAAGCTCTGTAGACCGGCCACTACACTTGCCCCGCGGCTCCTGTCCACTTCAATCCCTCTATCGACGCTCCGCACACACAGTCTCCGGTCACTGCGCTAATGGAACAGTGGAGAAAAAACGTGTGGCCGAACCGGAGAATACAGAAGTTAAAAACACATAAAGCTTGATTGAATTTTGAGCGCAGCAATTGCCCAAATAGTTTCAGTAACAGTGTCATTTGCTCGTGTTAACTGCTTATTACTGCACAATAGTTTGAAAGGGTCAAGAAAAGTCCAGTGTGTTATGGGGTTGTCACGGTAACGAATGCGGTATGATGTAGACGATGAACAATAATCCTCAAACTAATGTATAAACTGAAGCTGAATTAAATACTTTAGTACTTAAGACTATTATGAAGTACACTCATTATCAGTCATATTTGGCCACTTCCACTTCAGTATTCACGGGTTTCATCTTTTTCTCATTCATATTTAGTTTTGAACTGTTAATCGCTATGGCAACTGTGCTCGATTTTTACTCCGACACCCACGGATAGAATGAAATCAAATACATCTCCAGAACCAGCCACAAGGAGTCATTATCCATCAGTGCTGGGAGGTAGTGAAGTATAAGTAGTAAAGTGCTGTACTTAAGTAGACTTTTTAGGTGTCTGTACTTTAATTAAGTACATTTTACAGTGTATACGTTTTACTTTTACTTCACTACATTTGAGAGCAGTATCTGTACTTCCCCATTACATTTTTGAGTGGACTGAAAAGTAAAAAGTACTTTTCATATGATTATTTTTACCGTGTTCGTGGAAACATCCTGAGTAAAGTTTTCGAGTTTAAGCTTCAACTTAAAGCAAACAAAAATAATACACAAAATTTATGAGAAAAACTAAGAAATTGATTCGTGTTGTTACTGTCGACCAAAATATGTCTCATTTTTAATAAATATCACATTTAACACATTAACAAATTAACAGCACTTGTGTGAAATGATTTAACTTTTTACTCTAAAAGTGCATTTTAAAATGTGTACTTAAATACTTTTAGTCAAGTAGATTTTTTCATATGATACTTTTACTTTATTACTATACTTAGTTTACTTAATTTATTACTTATAACTTTATGCCTCTGTATCTGTACTTTTAATTAGATACCAACACTGAGTACTTCATCCACCACTGTTCTCTTTGTACTGGTCCCAAGCCCGAATAAACTGAATAAACTGAATAAACTGAATAAACTGAATAAAATGAATAAACTGAATAAACTGAATAAATTGAATAAACTGAATAAACTGAATAAACTGAATAAAGTGAATAAAGTGAATAAAGTGAATAAACTGTATAAACTGAATAAACTGAATAAAATGTATAAACTGAATAAACTGAATGAACTGAATAAACTGAATAAACTGAATAAACCGAATAAACCGAATAAACCGAATAAACTGTATAAACTGAATAAACTGAATAAACCGAATAAACCGAATAAACCGAATAAACTGAATAAACTGAATAAACTGTATAAACAATAGTGGCCATTTTACAGTAAAAACGTGTAACTACATTAAACTCCGACTCTGCACCAGGGAGACATGGGACGATACTGAAATCTGGTGTCACGATTATCACGGCCAAAATAATTGCGATTAACAAATATATCTCAATAATGATTAAAGTTTGTTACAGTTTAAAATGTTATGGATATGAATAAT
Source organism: Periophthalmus magnuspinnatus (assembly GCF_009829125.3). Classification (NCBI taxonomy): domain Eukaryota; kingdom Metazoa; phylum Chordata; class Actinopteri; order Gobiiformes; family Gobiidae; genus Periophthalmus; species Periophthalmus magnuspinnatus. The sequence continues at coordinate 4,063,012 of NC_047142.1, read as the reverse complement.
TATAATTTTAATCTGATTTATACTTCGTCATCAGAGAAAACAACTACGATCTTGAATATTCTGGACGAGCAGGGCCGTCAACTGAAATTTGGGGACCAGGGGTAAGAAGCCTGACATGGGCCCCCTCTAATACAAATTAATACGAAGAGAGTCCAATTCCGGGCCCCTAAACCCCGGGACAACAGACCCCTTTGTCGCCCCCTGTAGATAAGTCGTTTTTTTTTTTTGTTTGTTTGTTTTTTGCACATTCTGATTATCTTTGTTGGTATTTATCACAATTATATAAAATATCCCACGAACGATTATTAACGACCCTTTTTAATCACGATAAACGATATAATTGTTTATCGTCTCAGCCGTAAAACCAAGTGACGAGTGCAATACATGACAAATCCAAAAGTGACACATCTAAAGTCTCTGTTTTATATTTCTCAAGCGCGTTGCATATTATTATTATATAACAAGTTGCAAATTATTTTTCCCAAAAGTTTGAGAGAGAAACTATTCTGTCTGTATTTTCAAAACACCAGGCGTAATCACATTCCAGTGGAAAGTTCCAGCCATCATTCATCACGACAGACTTTTACTTTAACAAAAATACACAGACATTTGCATAGAAGGCACGCACTGTGGTGTAGTGTCGCTCGGTTAAAGTTAAAGTTAAAGTTATTCTGGCCAGGATTATGAGGATGGGTCAGTATCGTTACAAAGATGGGTCAAATGCAACTACAGTACTACATTACATAACACACAGACGTATACGTATAGACTAATGTTGAGATTGTAAATGGTAAATGGTCACGTCAAGGAACAACTCACATATTCACACACACATTAGGTAGTGAAGTATGAGTAGTAAAGTACTGTACTTAAGTAGACTTTTTAGGTATCTGTACTTTAATTAAATATATTTTACAGTGGATACTTTTTACTTTAACTTCACTACATTTGAGAGCAGTATCTGTACTAGTTGTTGTATTAGTTTTGTTGCTGTTGAACTAAACATGTCTCATTTTAATTAATATCACATTTAACACTTTAACAAATGAGCATCTCTTGTGTGAAATAATTTGACTTTTCACTCTAAAAGCACATTTTTAAACGTGTACTTAAATACTTTTAGTTAAGTAGATTATTTCATGAGATACTTTTAGTTTTACTTGAGTAACGTTTTGCCTTTGCATCTGTACTTTTAATTAGATAACAAAACCGAGTACTTCATCCACCACTGTTAGTTCACCAGTGTACCTAAACATTGGGCGTGATGTGGATTAAGTGTCTTGCTCAAGGACACAACAACAGCATTAATCTGTGGATCTGACCGCTCCACCCACGATGTTTTAGGTTGAGCGCAGGAATCAAACCGCCAACCATTAGATCAGTGGATAAACATTTACACCATTTTCCTATTTTAAACTCTGCGTTTCACATTATATACTTCAATAATTATACTGAAATAGCAAACGAACTTAGGAAAAATAAACAATAATATCGTTTATCGTGATAAAAAGGGTCGACAATAATCATTCGTGGGACATTTTATGTAAGATAATCGCTGTTATAGCTCCAGAAAGTGCAGAAAAAACTACTTATCCGCAGGGGAGTCAACGGGGGGACAAAGGGTCTTAGGGGGCCCCTCTTCCTATTAATCTGCATTACAGGGGGCCATGCGAGGCTTATTGCCCCGGGCCCCCCAAATTTCTGTTGACGGCCCTGCTCATTCATAATATTTTCTGTAAAAGTTATAATTCTTCATATCCGCAACTACTTTATCATGATATAATCGTTAATTGCAGTTATTTTGGCCTTGATAATCGTCACACAAAATTTCAGTATCGTCCCAACTAACTATAAGATTTTAACAGATAAATATAGTGGAACATGCACAGAAAATCCGGGTGTAGCATCTCCTCTCCTCTTATTTTCATCTCTGTCAAAAAAGGCTCCACGTCCGTATTTGTAAAACCCACAACGTCAAGCTAAACTTTTTATACGTTTTGACCTTGAGACGTCTCCATAGAAATGTGACAATATGGCTGCAACTTTCTGAACTTGTCACATCTATTCAAACTTAAGAATGCAGGGAAGTCCTTGAGGAAATATGTGTGTGTGTGTGTGTGTGTGCGTGCATATGTGTGTGTGTGTGTGTGTGTGGGCTTTGTGTCGAGTCAGTGTGAGGCCACAAATGTCCAGCAGAGGGCAAACTAACTCCACTGTGGGTTGGCCTGAGCAGAGAGGGATTTACAGCATAAGAAAAAGTCAGAGGATCCTGTTTTATGGCAACAAAATCTTACCAATGAGTTCCCAACAAACATACAAAATAAATTACCTGTGCAGTTTCGTTTCCAAATGGTAAAATGTAAAATAAATCTGAAGTGTAATGTTGATTTGCAGTTTTTGTGTCAGTTTAGAGCCAGCTAATACTGCAAAATAAGCAATGAAAACAGCAAATAGTTGATGTTTTCAGGCAGAAAGTGATTTTCTAAAGCAAAGATGGAGTAAAAGTTTATATTAACTCTTAAAATAACACAGAAAGACCCGATACAATCCAGAAGGTGCAAGAACAGATGCTTTAAAGCCCGATTTAATCGTCCCAAACATTAAAAGATGCGTTTTGACAACCATCGTTTTGACATTTCAGAACGAAACGCACGTTTTTTTCTCGACTTTGTGCCATGTTTGTCGTGAAAATGATCTGATACAGCAGAACTTAAACCCAGGATACAACAGCAACGCGCGTAACACAACTCCTCTGTCGTTTTTCCCTGCCACAACAACCCAAAACTCGGACTATGCTTTACCTTTTCGCCTTTTGCGGATCCCCTGCGGTAGTTTCCAGCTCCTGCAGATGAGTTCATGTTCCCGGGTTGGAGTTGCGTGGAGCTCTGATGATGCCAAACATTCACAACTTTCCTCTCATCCTCGCTCCCTTCCCTGCTTCCTTCCCTTTCACCTTCTCTCCTCGTATCCTTGTCTTACTCCCTCGCTCGTCTCCAGTGTCGCTTCCTGACGCGCGCGCTCTGGCCACTGGCGCAAACTCATCCACTGTTTTCCTGCCTTCTTTGCGGACTAGTTGTGCTCCTAAATTGGCTAAAGACTATTCCAAAACTCCACCCACTTGCAAAACGAAACAGTGCTCAGTCCTTGCAGCGTTTGACTGAGAAATGATGGGATAAATTATGTAATCTGCTTCATCCTGTGGGTTTGTCTGTGCGTAATCTTCAAGGAAACAGACCCTGCGTGAGTCAAATTATGAAAAAAACTAAAAACCTCTGCTTTTACATATATTCTTTGCAATTTTCTATTTAAAAAAAAAGCAAATACTGTGCAGAAAAGCAGCTACCACTCTAAAATATGAAGTCATTTGTCCTAAATATGGACTGTGTTGGCAGATAACACTTGAAACAGACGGTGGAGTAGGAATGCAGGACGACAGCCAAATCAAAATACCCATCCAAAAGTATATAATTGCTACAGAATCTGTCAGTGAATATCGCCTCGGTTGCTATTCCACCAGCCTCTCTGTCCACTCACAGGCTGGCACGGTGGTTTAAATGTCTTGCTTAAGGATACAACATCATTAACGGGCTTTAAACGGTGAGAAGAACCGTCAAAACTGTGATTTTAAGACAAGCGGTTACTTAAAGGTGCACTGTGTAACCTTTCTCTGTCGTGTAGGGTCTACCACGTGCTTGTTTCCATGGCGATATCAGTGCTTTGTCCAGATTGTTTGACGGTACATCAAAAAAAACGACAAACACGGAACAAAAGTGACGCCAACTTGGGTCAAAAACGCACGTCACTGAACAAAAGTTGGACGTGTTGACCATTCGAGGCAAATCGACAGCATCGCCATGGAAACGACACATTAGCACATGACCCTCCGCCGGAAAAGTCCCACACTGCAGCTTTGCGAATACTGTATCACGTTGTATATCATGTACGTAATGTGTTTTCGCCGATACTCATCGTCGTTGACCCATTTCCCTCGTCCACCTATGACCCCCCCCAGAATCACAAGCAGCAATTAGAACCTTTTAGTGGCCGGGGGCGATCAAAGGGTGAGCGTCCGTGTCACCCAAAGGCCCGGCGCACTCGTATTTTCTTATAGTTGTAATGAGGATGCATGCAAAAGGGTTCATTATAACGGAGTAGTGTGAATTTAGCGAAACCGCAGGGAGCTAAGTGGCACAGTAAGTGTCGTACATTCTGGCAATACTAATGATCTCCAGCTATTTTTCTCACACAGAGATAAAGCGGTTCATTCGGATGGTCATCTCTGTTGGCCCAAAAGCTGGATACACTTTCATTTTGTTGGTATCTGCAAAAAGTATTCGTTTTTTTCTCGATTTTTTCAAGTTGCTTGGACCTGTAATGCAGCCTTCTCTGTTATTACACTATGAATAATTGAACAGTAGAAAACACGCCATAGCACCTAAGTACACATTGTTTAGCTATGATAATTCCCATGTGAGCTGTGTTGGTGGGAATCTAGCAATGCAGCGCAACAGGAGACGCTTTTATTTCGGTGCAGAAAACAAACGACAAAGTTATGTTAGATGTAGAACCTAATTTTAGTTTATGACTGCTTTAAGTAACACAGAGAACGTAGCTCAGTTGGTAGAAGTTTTGGTCGACTGCTGCAAAGGTTTGCGGTTCGATTCTAGCTCCTGCAGATAAATGTTGTTGCGTAGACTGGTGTATGAATGTCTGTGTGGTTCCTCGATGCTTTGAGAACCTTGAAGATGGAAAAAAATGTGACTATTTTGCATTTAAATAGTTAAGTAAATCAAAGTTGGAGCTTTCACAGTATGTCGCGTTCTATTCAGTTCATTCGATAAAAGCTCTCATCTGTACGTTGGATTTTTTTCATGTTTATGTAATTAAGAAAAATGCACGACAACCTTGGCTTGTCTCTGTAAATAATACACATATAGAGACCTTTAACTTCCTTCATTGTTGTTTGTCGAAGATTATTAAAAACATATAGCTAAAAGTTAATTAAAATGTCTTCAGTCCAGCAAAAAGTAGCTACCCCCAAAAGAAATCTCATCCAAACCGACTCCAAGCACATTTATTCATATTGTTATCGCCTTAGCTACAGCCTCCGTTCAAATAACTAGCACTTCAGCACCACGGACAGCGCCCCTGACCGCTCTGCTCTTGTTACAGCGCGGCGTTAATGGACCGGTAGAAGAACAGAGGCTACACATCCATAAGAGACCAATTTCACTTGGTAAGACAAATGCGGAGATGTTTAAATGTTGTGAAAAAAAAGTTCAGAACAGACTTTAACCAAGCTATAGCTATTAAACACAATCATTGACTTCTATAGGGAGAGTTGAATTGCAAAACCCCACAGGAGGCCCCAGCGGTAATTATAGAGCGGGCATTACGTTTGGAGAAATTCCTGAAGCATTTTATCTGTAAAGTTGACCCTGTGAGTATTGTGTGCACAAGTAGAAAATAGTAAGAAGTTTTTAGGGACAAATTCCAACTACTAAACTCTAAAGTCGGTCACAAGTTCACGTCTGAAATTGAAAAAGAGCCAGCGCCGAACAGCAGAGTCAGCATTTTCATCACTGTAAATTAGCTGCTTCTATTCCCCTGGCAAAATGGCAGGGTTCAGTCAGCAAGCTGGAGGCACATATTATATCTGTTTAATAAGATTCTACCAAAATGACATTTTTGTTAGACTAATGTAAGTGCGAGATTAAAACATCAAGGATATTAGACTGATTAAACTGCAAGAAAATCAAGTATAAGATAAGGGCAGGGACCTTCTATCGGACCTACTGTGGACCGTGATACTGTTGGACTGTGTTCAAAATGAAATGTATGAACTGAATTTACAATTATGTTCTGTTTCTGTTCATGTGTTTTAGTTTTTTGTTTAAAGGTTCCATTTTGAACACATTAACATTCAAAAGATGGGATATTTTGTTTTGAATTGTCAGCTCAATCCGTGTTATCTTGCCCTATGTCATCAGACGTATAATACTCCCTACAATAGAAGCATAACCAGACTGGACTGCACTAGACCAGAGGGTTCATGTCTCCGAGTACCAGGTCCTGTACTGATGGTAAATAAACTTTTTGTGCATTAAAACTCCAGCCTCACGCCTCTTCTTTCAACTCTCAAGCGACTTTACATTTATTCTACAGCAGCGATGACAACGGTGCTAATTTCTGATAACTCTGAAAGCCGTGAGTAGGTTGCGTTTACGTTACACAAGGTTGTAGAATGCCTATTCATGGGTTATAGCAAAAGACAAAATTAAATCTGTCAACTGGATGAATCATGTAGGAGTGAAGACTGTAATACAGCCTGTAATTGTTTCATATTATTCTCTCTGTTTCCTGTTTTTTGTGGGGATTTTTTGGGTCTGAGGATAGAGTTCCTTACAGAAATCGCTTCTTTAACTCTTCTCTAAAGCCATTTCTTTTCTCTGGCTCAGATCTGAACCTCACTCTCTTCAAAGCAGTGGTTATTGTCTTTGAGATGGAGATGAATAGCAGACTGACGTCCTGAGCTGTTCTCTCTCGGTTCACTCTCTTATGAAGTGGCTGTTTAGTTTCTCCAGTGTAACCCTCACTGCACTCTTCACTGAATGGAGTAGACCACATTACTTTGTTTATGGCTCGGGGTTTTGTCCTTTGGGTGAACCAGTTTCTGTCTTAAAGTGTCTGTAGATTTGAAATGGACTGGAATCTCAAACTGTCTGTCTAGTTACACCTTTCCTTCTAGGTTCAGATTCTGTTGTCCTGTTTTTTTTTTTGTTTTTTTTTTAGCTCTCTTCGATCTTTTGAAGGCCCATTTTGGATAGACCATGGGTTTCAGAATGATGGAAAATTAAGACTATTTAAAGCAAAATATTATATTCTTAGGATGGGAAAAAATCCTCAAAATGTTGCTCATAACAGAAAGCTGAAACACATAAATTGTTTAAAATTAAGATGGTGGACAGGTCAGAACTTTATGGCAGAATTTGTTAACTAATCTAACTGTCAGATTGCAGATTTGATTTAATCTATATAATATCTCTGTGATTACTGGGCCTATCTGCATCAAACAAGAACTGGCACAAAGTTCAGGGTCTTCAGTGCGATTGTTTCTACAGTAGTTGACGAACTTTAAGCTGTAAGATTAATATAGCAAGTTTGTTTGCCAGTCGCTAAAATGTGATAATAAAGTTCAACATTTGTAGACTTTCTGTTTGAATATTTCAAACAGAAAGTCAGAAAGTCATCTTCCACCTGGAATCTGACATCCTCAAATTCTTGAACGTGAACACCACCCACTGTTTTATCCCCCAGCGCGTTCTTTTTCAGCCTCGATATCTGTGCTATTCCACTGAGCCTTTATCGTTTCTCTTCCATCATAATCTCGTAGTATATTCACTGTCTCCCCACTACCTCAATCAATCCATTATCGATCTCCAAACACCTAATATGGGCTGTCCCTCAAATGTTCTCCTTCCATCTGTCCGTCCATCTATCCTCTTCACTTTAAAAGGAAAAAAAAACACTATAGCGCAGGGCGACAGTAGCTCTAAGCAGCTTTAAGTGGCTTGAAAGTGGAAAAACTCTATATAAAATGTGACTATTTACCTCTGTAATCGCTAAAAATATATATAAATCTTAATTCTATATCTAAGTAACTGATGTTATCGCGAGATGAAATGCAAACTCCTTCGTATTTACCATGCGCTATTTGTCCAGGAGCATCATCGTGATTTGTGAATCTCTTTACGTGTTCTTCTTAGCGAGAATTGTGCTGACCTTTTCAAAGTATTTCTGTGAGCCTATGCAATCCAGTTATCAATAGGCTCTTCCTGTCAGGTGCTATGTGAGTGCGGTGGATTTCGTTTCTGCATCTTCAGATCGAGTTTCACCTCTTGTGGTCAGCTCTCTTTATTTAGCCTTTAAGATGCAGAGTAAGTGATGCATGGGAATGGTATAGGACGCCGTATAGCAGCGGTTTCTTCCTTTTCTACCGTGTTGCCCTTAACGTTTGCAATTGAAAATCATTTATGGAAAAATCTCATCCGAGTTCACCTTTTGACACCAACAAGGCAAAGATCGTGCATATTTTCAAAAATAAGTTTCAGGAATTTGCATATTTTTTCCATTACTGCCGCGGAAAACTAGAAAAAGCCGGCAACTCGCTGGAAATCCAATTCAGCTCCCAGTTGGCCTTCTTCTTGCCTTGTTAGATTATCTGCAAAGGTGACCACATGGGTTAAAAATGCTCCACACTTGATGGTAAAAAGTTAAAACGCCTTTGGAAAGTTTTTGTTTTTTTTAAAAGTAGTGGTAACAACATGGATGACCGGGTTGCACGGATAGGACAGACTAACCGCTGTGACACAATGATTGAGTAGAGTTCGCCGGTGAACAGTCCGTGGCCTCGCTGTTCGTTTGCACTGCTTCTTTTTCCTGGAATCAACTAACGCAGCTGTGATGTAGAAACGTGGGTCAGATGACGCCTCTGGAAATCCATTTGTAATTGCCAGCTATGTGAGAAGCACTTTGGAAGTCAAATGCTTTCCAAAAAAAAAAAAAAAAAAAAATCTGAAGATGAAGATGACGGCTGTAAAGGAGACGAAAAGGGGAAACTGTTATAGATTGGAATTTTATATTTTATTTTTTGAAGAGTGCAGAGTCTGGACACAGAATAGAAGCTTTCAGTGTTTTTGTTAAGATGGAATATTATTTTTAACTGCACTTTATACCAACCTCATTAAGTACAATGCAACATACTGTAATATGAAGTCATCTAAAAGTAAAACACTGCGTAAAACCTGTAACAACATGCAACCCAAGTTCATTTGGTTTTCCAATAATTTATTCTATTTTATAATGATTTTTTTTTTTTTTTTTTTTTTTTAAAGACCAAAGTTTCATTTATTTTAATACCTGACAGTTTGGGGCCACTCACTAGCGCTCTTCATCTTATTTAAACAGGTTTTAGCACTGTTTTCCTACTGACAGAGGTGGGACGACAGCGCCATCTGCAGTCTGATTTCTTCAACACAGTATTCCAAGTGTGTGGGAGTAAAAAGGCCCCCTCGTCTTGGTTTATAGTACTGTGGGCATGTTTCTGTAGTTCGATTGTCTCCTTAATCAAGTGACGAAGTTTGTTATCTTTGGTCTGAAAAAAAAAATCTGTTAGAAATTAAATGTAAACCAAAAAGTCTAACCTCCAACCTAAACCTATAAGTAGTTAAGTGTTTCTAGTATTTAAAAACATTATGTCCTTCTCATCTTTTATTTCAGACAAAGTTTGGGTCAATCGATGAATCTAAATGACAATACTTATCTTACATTGTTTGTCTATTTTTGAAGTAATTAGTTGGGCACTTTATAAATTCTGTTGTACAGTATTTGGTTTATTTTTGTAAAGCCCAAAATCACAACAGCAGTCGCCTCTTAGGGATGAACATGATCATCGATTTAACCAACAGAAAGTTAGAAAATCAACAATGAAACAGACACTGGTCAATAACAGACAAGGAGATTAATCAACAGAAAACAAGCAAATGGAGAAGTGTCCCAGAGCGCCCCCTGTCCTTAGACCCTCCTTCTACCACAGTGAAGGAGAGATCCAGTCCCATGAACAGGCAGGCTGCATGTGTCCAGGACTAATGTGCATCTATTTGCAGACAGAGTTCAAGTCTGTGGGACCAGAGTCACTCAACTAAGAGACAGAGACGAGTTTATCCACATTGTCACAAGAATTTCAGTTTCAATTGGAACTTTCATTTATAAAGACACTTAATAACTGTTCTCGTGAGGGTCCGACACTGTCATGATCCGCATTGTCCGCTCCTGGTTTTCCTCCCTGTGTGCTCTTCCCCCTCCCTCACCTGCTTGTACCTGGAGCTGGGCGGAGCTCTCAGCACCTGCAGCCCATCAGCGCAATCAACACACCTGCTGCGCATAAAAGGAGCTGGGAGAGGAGACTCAGCGCGGGATCATTGTCGTGTCGCTACCTTCCTGTCGTCCCTGCATTCCTGGCTGTTCCTGCGTTCCGTGTTCCGGCCCTGGATGTCTCCTGCCTGCTCCGCCCTACGCCCGTCTGGTCTGCCTGTCTTCCTGTCGTCCCTTCATGTCCTCGGTCCTTGTGTTTCCTGTGTTCCTGCTCACCTTCTCACCTGCTCACCTCCGGATCACCCACTGGTTGTACATTGTCCTATTTTCTACAATAAATCCTGTAAATATTCCCCGAGTCTGCATCCTTTGGTCCGCTTCACACACCCGTTACGACAGACACCTTCTTGTCTCCATGTAGATGTCACTATATTGCCTAAAATGTTCAACAGTATGACATTAAATTGACCTATCTCCAAGGAGACCAAACCAAGCTGCTAGAAGTGCTGTGGAAAAGCGTCCCCGCTCACAGAAAGATCGCAAGTTCTGGAGGTATTTTTGCAATATAAAAACCCAGTTAAATTCAGACAGATGAACAGGTTTAATGTTACACTGCGGAACATTTAAGGCAAAGCAATAACATCAACAGAAAACATGCACGAAAGCTCAAATCCTCCAGCTAACGTAGTCCTGACCGAGCCTAGTAACAAGATCTGGTGATGGTTTCAGATCTCCAGTGGCATTGAAGGATGGGTCAAATACAGGAGGATACGTTTTCCTGTACGGGACAATACATTTATCTTAACGTCAAAGGAGAAAAGTTACATAGTGCGCTTTTAAGTTGTGGGATATTTTACCTAAAAGCTCAGACAGTAGCATGAAATCTGTGTTTGTAGCGTCTTTGTCCGCTGATCCGAACATTGGCGTTTCAAATCCTGCTCTCAACATTAGTAATAAATATCATTGTCAGTGCGATTCCAGTTCCCACAGATGAATACTGTTGTTGTGTCCTTGAGCAAGACACTTAACCCACCGCACCCCCGTTGAAAGGTAACTGTAACTTGGAAACATAAGTTGTAAGTTTGGACACGCTAACATGAATGAATCCATCTACACCAAACCAAAAAAATAACAGATTTTCTCCACGGTTTGGACTAACAAAAGGCTTTTTATTTGCACTGCCTTCATATTTATCTTTATTAAGCTGAAATTAAGGCCCATAAGTCCCAGGTAAGCCATTGATCCGCAGTAGGTCACACATAAAGACCCCACTCCAATCTATAAACGCTGAATTAAAAAGGAAAAAGTGCACCAAAGACTTTATTTGCTGTGGCCACGGGAGATTACTCCAAAAAAAAGTTTTCTCCAGACTATTGTGGGCACTTTTAGCTGTATCATCTACCTTCATTATTGATTCTCTTGAAGTTATTACCAACGTCTGGGTAAATGTCACCTCTAGCATTATTTTCAATCGGCACAAAACTAAAATGCCACAAAACAATCACAAAAAGAGGGTTGTGTCCTTGTCTTTCAGCTTGGAGTTTACGGTAAGCATTCACTGTGTACGTTTTCTGCTAATGATCCGCCAACTGCTCGTCTCCATGGAGATTTTATCGCTTTGCCTGGAAAGTTTCACCGTATGACATTAACCGTATGTGTGCTATTACTCAAAAATAGCTAGAAAAATATGGATGCATTATTACTTTCCACGGGTCTGACCTTCCGGCTTGGTTTAACGGTATATTTGACACGTTAAATGCTAAAATTTGGAACATGTAGGTGAACCAAAACTATCTCTGGAGACACAGTTTATCTTTAATTTCTATGTCTTTAACTGAAATAATATGGAAGAAAATGGTTCCTCGTCTTTTTGTTTACGCTCCATTGTTGCTGTGACGACCTACAACACGGTGGAAGCACGATTGCACTATTGGACTGTACAGAGCCTTACTATTTGGCATTTTCATGTTCTCCTTGTGTCTGGGTTTCCTCTGGTCCTTGTTTAACATGTATAACGCATAATTTAAGTCAGGCTAAGTCTCTGGTCCATGTACAGTCTGTATTGTTCATTGTTCCTGACAGGTTGCCCCATTGTTCTCTTCAAATTATGAGGTTCTGTCTGACGTTTTTGTCGAAATTGAGTAATTCATATATTCTTGTTTCCGAATAACTTTGTCATCAAGATTTTGTGGGTTTGGGTCGTGGTGGAGGAAGTGCTCAATTTTGCTGCTTAAGTAAAATTGCAGATACTAGGGGCAAAAGATGTAAAGTATCACATGAAAAAAATCGACTTAAATAAAAGTATTAAAATCCATCTATCCATATTCTTCCACTTATCTAGGGCCGGGTCGTGGGGGCAGCAGTCTAAGCAGGGACTCCCAGACTTCCCTCACCCCAGACACGTCCTCCAGCTCCTCCAGTGGGACCCCAAGAGAGAGACATAGTGTGTCCAGAGAGACATAGTCCCTCCAGCGTGTCCTGGGCCTCCTCCCGGTGGGACATGAGGCGTCCAGAGGGCATCCTGAACAGATGCCCAAGCCACCTCAACTGACTCCTGTCGTGTGTAGGAGCAGCGGCTCTACTCCGAGCTCCTTTCGTGTGACCGAGCTCCTCACCCTCTCTAAAGGAGCGCCCAGACACCCTGTAGAGGAAATTCGGCCACTTGTATCCACCATCTTGTCATTTCGGTCATTACTCAGAGCTCATGACTATAGGAGGAGCAACTACGTATTAAATCAAAGTATTAAAATACCAGTTTAAAAATGTACTTAAGGAGTAAAAATAAAAAGTTTTTCACACAGACTTTGAGATTTAATAAAGCTTCAAATGTAGTGATTTTGATCCAGATTTGTGCTGATTTTTTATATTTTGTTTGCTCAAATTTTGAACGTGTTAAAAATAAACCCCTCAGGCTTTTCAGCAGGTCTCAAACTATAATAAAAAATACTTTTTATTTGACTTTTTAGTCCAGTTAAATTATAGTGGACTAGAAAGTACAGACACCTTCTCTCAAATGTACTTCAGTTAAGTATAGATACTTAAAACTTGTACTTAAGTATAGTACTTTACTACTTTTAGTTCATTATGTTCTACCACTGGGTTTGGGGGATTTATTTTTAGCTTTATATGAGCAAAAAATATTTCCTGATTGTGCTCTATGAGAGGTCAAACTTTTAAACCCCAATATCACAATAACTACCCAAAACAAAAAGGATAAACTGCTGGACATTGTTAGTTTTACCTCTTACATAAGGATATATCCAATTGCACCAAATGTGAAACGTCTAGTTCTGCCGCAGACATGTTTTGAAAACCAGACACCAGGCCCTCATGAGAACTTTTCAAACCTAAAACACTTGACCCATTCTGTAAACAATCGCACACAGACACATCCTTTACAATGAAATACACTGTGACTGCATCAGCTTTCAGGCCACAGGGCTCACACTCGAGTCTATCAATCACTGACACACACACCGACCGACCGCGGGTGCTCTTCCTGTGGGATCCACTTTCAGCGTTACAGTTCAAAACAGCCACTCGTGTTTATCACCCCAATGACACCTATAAAGTAATTACAAGTCAACAATGTCACTGTACTGTCAAGAAGCTGAATTATGGTGTTTGTAACCAGTGTTGGGAAGAAACATATCGATTATATACAAAAAAGAAATGGTGAAGTCTTAGTAAATGGTAAAGGGTCATTTTTATATAGCGCTTTTCCACCTTCAGGACTCTCAGATTTACATTAACGTTCATCTCTGTTCATTCTTTATTCTTTATTTGTCAGGGATCATGTACAAATTCATTAATCTCACAAAAGAAGAGATGATTTGTACCAGATTTAGCTATTTTTCCTTTCCATCTGCAAACCCTGGACATATGAACACACATTAAAAATACACATTTCATTACAATTACATTATAAGACTAACAGTTCATCATTGACATTAGCCGTAAAATACAATAAATGTCCCCCAAAAAAATCAATTATGTGCAGGTTTGTACAGTGAATACATAAAATTACAAATTAATTAGACTGGGGTGAACATATTTGATTATTTAAAATGGACTTTTTTCAAATTTCTAGTAAAATCATTCAAATCTACAGATAATTTCAGAGTCTGGAGCTGATTCCACTGTCTGAAAAAACAGTTTGAAATGAAAGGACGACTGAACAAAGGCTGAGGATCTTTTTGGAACTGTGCAATTTCAGTTCCCAGAGACCAAATGGATCGGGGAGTTTAAACTGGACCATCAACTGGATCTGACCGCTGTATCAATGACGCTAATGTCCTTGAATTCTTTTAAATCTACACTGAGAGGTCTCGAGTCCGACTCCACGACATGCGCTTGTTTTTCATAATCTGTTTGTCTTTTCCTGTTATCTTGTCTCTTTGTAATTATGAAACTGTATTTTTTATTTGCGTTTTTAATCTCAGTGAGACTTTCCCGGTTAAATAAAGGTTAAATAAAAATGTCGAGAGCAGGATTTGAACCACCAACCTTCAGATCACTGGACAAACACTTAGAACACAAGCTGTACAGTATTCCGGTAGTATTCCAACCTCTCCGTCTGAATACATTTTTGAAGTATTCCTCCTGACACTGTCTATTATCAGCTGCATAATTAATCCAGACATTTTGCGTCATACTTTTCTGACCCCAACATTCAATCGACTTTGCCAGTTTTCCCTCAGTGCGCAGACTTTTTTGGACCACCGCAAAAAAAAAAAAAAAAAACCTCCTCACAGAACATCAAGACAACAGAGCCACAAAGTCATTATCTAAAAATAAGCTCAAGATCTGGAGACGGACCCCAGGGTGCTGCACTGCCGTCACCCTCTGCTCCGGGTTGATGATGGGTCAAATGTAGACGACAGATTTTCCTACACGGGGACAGTGTGCGGGGCGTTGTATGTCTTCCCTCTACGTAAAAGAGGCGTCTGTGTTAGCAGCAGAACGGAATATAATATCGTCAATGAATCTTTTTGATAATTTGAAGCTGTTATGTTGCGACATGGGGGATATTAGAATCACCCACTTGCGCGCAACATTTATTTCGAGAAACAGCCAAGTATGTTTTGTTTTGAATTAAGTTTGAACATCCATTGTGTGTGCGTGTGTAACAATGCCGTATGTGAGAAATTCCCATCTCTAGTAAGTTTATTAGTGGGATAAATCACACCATTAGAGGCAACGCTGTTTGCACAATGCCACGAGGAATATGTTGGCCCAGATTATTCGCAGAAATGAGGCAACTATTCAATAAGCTCCGGCGTCCATGTGCGAACTGTCATATTTTATTATAGAATTTCTCAACAGAGACGAGACAGAGAGAACACAGAGAATTGATTTGAACAGATTTGTTTGCGCACCACAATGGCTGGAATACAATAACACAACGACGTAACAAAAGTGTGAATGCCGATTTTTATGTAAGCTGCAACACTGGCTTTTGTTGTGATGTAATTTGATCAGCTGAAGGAGAACATGCTTGGCAGGTCAGGGCCATTAAGACTTTTTTAAAATAGTGGTCAGTAGTTCAACAACACACATGCGATCAATGATGTATTGGCAGTTTCATCATTCAAAATGCTTAGCGCGGCAGTAGGTCAGTTCAGATGTTCGGTAACTAACTGCAAGAAGTCCTTTTATGGGTGTTGAGTATCACCATATTCCTTAGGACAATCCACTTTTTCCATGTTTTATCGTGAGTGATGAAGGTCATATAAGTTACAGAAGTTAAAAGTTGCACAATTACTGCTTCTGTGCTACTAGGACTACACTCATTATTTGATCCTACACAAGCCTTGGAGCTTCCACCCATTGAATGTGATTGAATAAAACTCACTACCTGCAGGATCACGAACACAAAGGCTTTTTATTTGCATACATAACTCTGCTCTACACTTTGTATTTGTGATGGAGATGTACAGCAGATTGGGGTCCCGAGCTGCTCTTGCGACAGTGCTGCACGTTCTTTTATGGAGTGACTGAAATGAGATCCTTCCACTGGGTACAGGAAGAAGATCATAGACTGTTTAGAGAAGGAAGAAGTCATTGATCAACAGCTGCATTACACACTCTATCCTGTTGACTCCATTTCTTGCATCTATGGCCTCCCAAAATTCCACAAACACAGATTACCCCTTAGATCTTTTGGATGTAGCACAGACTCCATCATGTAGAATGTGGCCAAACACCTGAAGACCAGCCTGGTTCTTCTGGTTGGTAAACACAGAGCACCGTATTGAGAACACAGCAGGAATTTGTGATCAAAGTCAAGCATTTCCAATTTGACCCGGATGAGACATTGATTTCCTTTGATGTGACCTCTCTTTTCAAGGACGAGACGACTGCAGGACACTAAGCTAAAGAGAGAACTAAACTTTTACCTGACCAAAGCTGCAAACTGCTGGAAGTTTATTTGAATACCACATATTTTAATTTCATTGGAAACTTGTACAGGCAAATCTAAAGCTCCTGTTATTGCTAACTTATATATGGAACAATTTGAACAGGATGCACAGGCCTCTTTTCCAGACACGCATTGGTATCAACACGTGGATGACAACTGGACTAAAGTCAAAATTCAAGAACTGGAACCCTTAACTACACATTAATGCTGTGGATCCAAACATCAAGTTCACACGGGAAGAGCCCAAGGAGAACAAACTGTCCTTTTTTGATTGTGCAGTAACATCAGGAAAGGACCGGCAGCTCCAAGTAGAAGTCTACATGAAGCCCACACACGCAGACCAGTACCTACTTTTCGATTCACAACATCCACTACAGCACAAACCCGGAATTATTCGAACTCTAGAGGGAAAAGTGAAAAAGAAAACCACGAGCAGGAAGCCCTCTCTGCTTGTGGATATCCAAAATGGGCCATCAATAGATCTAAGAGAGCTAAAAAAACAAAACAAAACAGGACGACAGAGAATCAGAACCTGGGAGAAAAGGTGTAACTATTCCCCACACAGCTGGTGTATCTGAAAAGCTTCAGAAGATTTTCCGACAGCATGAAATCCCGGTCTATTTCAAACCTACAAACACTTTAAGACAGAAATCTGACCAGAACTGAAGAAGCTGCTTGGATGAGCAGCAAAATGACTTCACTCGAAAACTTTTGTCCAGTCAACTTCCTGCCTCTATTCCTGCCTCTTACATATAAACTTTAAGAAGTGCCGACATTTAATTCTTACATTAGTATTATTCATGTTTATCTATTTATTTTAATACATATATTGTTAAAATGTCCCTTCAATTACACTTATTATTGCCCAGACAACTTACATTTTATTCATGTTTAAATGCCACAACAGAAAAATTAAAGGTCCTTTGCAGCCCTTTTAAAAAAAAAAAAAAAATCCTAGCTACGCCCCTGGTCTAAATACTTTGGCAGATGTCGGCTGTGTTTATTTTTTATGTTTTTATTTTTAACGTTTGAGTGTAATATATCACTCGAGCAAAAGCCGATCCCAAAGTGGATCTGCATGTAAACAAGCTTTGAGTTTTTCCTTCTTAAAATAAATACATGCAAGAACATTTTTCAAACCAAGTTAGTGGAACTGGGGGCACTTTGAATGTCTTCAGATGACAAATTACTGTCTTCAGTTATTTATACTAATGTGTGAGCTAAGATATATATGTGGTAAACAGACCAAATTTACACTCAGGATGCTCAGCCACGGTTGCACAAAACTACACACACATAATGTTTTCATAGACTGACTCTGACATGTTATTAAAGGGATAAATGTGACCTTTTCAGAAAACATGACAAAACTCACCAGTATTTTTTTTGTCTTGTTTATTTCACAGATGTTGTAGTGATGCTGATTCTACTTTCTCTTATATCCGGAAGGCGCTGACCTGTAAAGCCCTTTAAATCAAGTCGATATTTGTTTACTGTCTGTTTGACCGGTACATTCTTCAAGCAGCGTGCGGCGGCTGCAGTTTGGACCCATCTCTGGATCTTGAGCCAGGATCTTGTTCAGTACAACCAGCTGGAGGATTAGCCCATGTGCATGTTTTATGTTGATGGAAGAAACCGGAGAACCAAGTGGAAACCCACCCAAACTTGTACGGACAACAAAGATTACACAGTTTTCCTGTGTTTTCTGCCACGTCACCTGCTCTGATTCATTTCAACAACACATATTATGGATTTTTGTTGGTTTAATTCCAATTTAACACTCTTTTGGTCACTTTAGGAGTAGTACGTGCTATTTCCTAACTTAAAATAACGTCTAGACTTGGTATATATTTTTAAACAACACCTCTGTTTCCAAATAGGCATTTAGGCATTGGATCTCTTTCTGCTGTCAGCAACGGGAATAAACGATGGGAAAATAAACAACAGGCAAAGTGAATGCTATGTTAAAAGAGCCATGCATTTATTGTACACACATTTTGAGCACAGAATGAGTTCGGTCGCGGCTTATGGGCTTAAAAACTGTAAAGAAAATGTCAGAATTTTTACCTGTGACGCAACAATTCAGTCAAAATGCAAGTGGAGCATACTCTGACGTTGGATTAATGAAGCAAAATGTAACTCCAGGTATGTTTTTAATGAGCCCACAATGATGTAACACGATCATAAACTCAAAAAAGGTTAGATTCAAAAGTTTTAGAGCGAAATCGTTACGTCAAAAAAGTCACATTCACTCTTAACTCTTAATACGAGTTGAGTTGTGTCAATTGGCCTATTAACAAACGGTTTATTCCTTGACCAGACAAATATCTCTCCCCTAACATCAGCCCACAGCTTTGTCACACCATTGTTTGGACACAGCTCCATGTATCACAGCGGCGAGGCATCACACCGAGTCTCATTACAGCACATGATTAGAAAAGGGAAAAGGTGAACCGAATATCTCACTTTGACAGAAATACTATAACTCTAAAACAATTATTCACCATTAAAATGCCTTTGTTCTGCGCATTCTTTTGTTGTTTTGACAAAGAGTTAGGGGGCCCATTTATCACCATGAACGGGGGCAACGCACTGTACAACGTATCCAGCATTTACAGTCATCAGCCGTGGATCTTCTGCTCGCGGACGACTGACGATGTGTGCTTTGTAATTTGTCAAAATCCAAAAACAAACCGTTCCTGCGTGTGAATATTTTTGTGGTGGGGGAAAAAAAAAAGTTGATTCAGTTGTTTCGTTGCAAAGTTGTGGCGTTTATATCTTTACGTTTCTGTGCATTTTTAGCCAGAAAAGCCTCCTCAGCCTCTCCAGCTCATCCTCTTCTATTTTATTGCATTTATTCAAACTAGTTTATACAGAGTCAGGCCTGATAACTGTAGTTTAATATTAAATGAATGGGAAAAAAATCTTATCAAGGATTCTCACTGAACTTTTGTGTATTTATTTGCAACAATTCACATAATTTCATCATTTTTAATCAATTTCACATTGTAAGGAAAAATCTGTTTCAGTTTTTTGGCTTAACGAAAACTTATCCTTTAAAAAGCATACCTCAGAATTATGTAGCAGTTTAAAATCAAAATGAGAATTTTGTTATAGAAACATATTTTGTCTCCCATTGAATTACAGAAAAAAATTTTCTTTCTGAACAAGATTAGGTTTTAAATACACTTTTTAACTCGACTCTTCAGTGTGAATTTAAGCCCCGACTATATCAGCTCTTCAGAAAAAACAGAGAAGCATCGAGTCTTCTCAAGTCTCAGGGCTCAAGTACAAGTCGAGTCAGGAGTCATTGTATTTCAAGTCAAAATAAAGTCCAGAGTCATTGTCCTTCAAATCCAAGTTGAGTCTGGAGTCACTGTCCTTCAAGTGAGTCTGGAGCTGTTGTCCTGAAAATCCAAGTCAAGTCCGGAGTCATTGTCTTTTAAATCCAAGTCAAGTCTGGAGTCATTGTTCTTCAAGTGCAAGTCGAGTCCAACGTCATTGTCCTTCAAGTCCAAGTCAGGTTCAGAGTTATTGTCCTTCAAATCCAAGTCAAGTCAGGAGTCATTGTCCTTCAAGTCCAAGTTGAGTCTGGAGTTGTTGTCCTTCAAATCACAATTAAGTCCGGAGTCATTGTCGTTCAAGTCTAAGTCAAGTCCGGAGTCATTGTCTTTTAAATCCAAGTCAAGTCAGGAGTCATTGTCGTTCAAGTCGAAGTCAAGTCTGGAGTCATTGTCCTTTAAGTCGAAGTTGAGTCTGGAGTCACTGTCCTTCAAGTGCAAGTTGAGTCCGGAGTCATTGTCTTTTAAATCCAAGTCAAGTCTGGAGTCATTGTTCTTCAAGTCCAAGTCGAGTCCAGCGTCATTGTCCTTCAAATCCAACTTGAATCTGGAGTCATTGTTCTTCAAGTCTACGTCTCAAGTCTTAGTCCATGTTATCAAGTCAAGCCTCAAGTCATTGAAATAGTGACTCAAATCTGACTCGAGTCCATGTCACGACTTGCAAGTCCGCACCTTTAACAGAACATTCATGAAATAGCGTGCGATGCTCTCATTGGCTTCTCTCTGAATGAATTAATGAAAAATTAACATATTGCCATTTCCTCTGCACATGTGTCTGATTTGACATTTTGCTTTTCCCTGGAGTTTCCTTTTTTTCCAGAAACGCTGCTTTGACGATCGGTAAAGACCTTTATTTTAGATTGAGATTATATTCAACATTTTAAAAGCCGTTCATCTGCCAAAGAGTAAGACATGTTTTATTGAAATCTGAGTCTGGCAGCAGTATTTTTATTCTTGTTTATCTGTTGAATGTTTTTGTATTGATATGAGAACACGGGAAAAGCACAATGTGTCTGTTTACGTCTTATATATCGGATAACGGAAGAACAAGGAGAGAAACGGCTGTGGTTTTGGTCACGATCCCTCATCAAACTTTGAGGCGATTCCGTAATGACCAGTACAACCAGATTCAGGCAATTTCCTAATGAACGTGGACATCATGACTTATTCAAAAAGACTTCAGTTCCACCTCCGAATTTCTTTTCTTTCATTTCATGTTGGCCAGACGAGCGCATTGCTGCTATCTCCAGAAGAAAAGTGGTCCTCAGGCGCTGCAAAAGTCACAAAGCTTGAAATTTGATCCCAATTAGTCCCTTTGATAATTTAGATTTAAGATAGATAATTAGAACACTTTATCGTAAATGATTATCGAAATGAATGTTTTGGAGATAAGGAATGCATAATTCAGGGACATGACTAGACTTTTATCACGGGGAAGGCCTGAGGGTGGCACTAAATTGAATTGCAAATGTAAAAAAAAAATTAAAAAAATCAGGAATTTGGATAAATGAAATTAAATTACTCTCTTAAAAAATGTGAAAAACAGAACAATTTTTTTTAAACGGTTTGCAGTGGTCCAAAGGTGTCCCTCTTATTCCTCCTGTGTACTTCTCATGCATATCCTAATTCTTCACTGCAATGAGTTTATAAGCACTTTTCACAGCCATTATAGTAATTTGAACAACAACTAGCATGCAAATTGTGCAGTTTCTCATTAATGGACAGTAAAATGGTTTATAATTAAATGCAAACAGTACACAGCTGATTTATCTGACTGATCTGTGCTGAGAAAAGACACATTTTGCTCAAATAAATGGAAAAAAAATCACACACAGAGTCTTTCATAAATAGACTACTACTATTTGAACATATTTATGGTAATTTCCCCGTCTTAGTTGTATATTAATGAAATATTCTAGCTTAATTCTACGGCCATAACCTTTCAAACTCTTCTATAGACTCCAGTACATTCAGACTTCTGTTGCACATCTCCTCCTCCCTTAAACACATCACCCCTGTCCTCAGCAATCTCCACCAGCTCCACCCATCCCCCCCCAGCGCATCCAATTCAAGCTCCTCACCGTTGTGCACAAGTCCCTCCATAACCTCCCACATACCGCTCTGAACACACACACACCAGCGCTCTCTCCGATCAGCTGATGCCAACCTCCTGTCTCCAACCATCAGGGCTAAACGTGAGACAATACAGGACCTTCTCCAGTGCTGCCTCCACCCTCTGGACCCTCCACCCAAACACATCACACTCTCGCTCAGAAAAGACCAGAAAACTCACCTGCTTTTCTTTATTTGTGTTTTGTTTATCTTGAATTGGGTGAAGCTTCTTTGAGTGTCATGAAAAGAGCTATATAAATATTGTTATTATTATTTTTTTTATTATTATAATTTTTTTATTATCATCATCATCATCATCATTATTATTATTGTTTAATTTTTATTATTATTTTATTATTATTATCGTCATCATCATCATCATCATCATCATCATAATTATTGTTGTTATTATCATTATTATTATTTTATTATTATTGTTTAATTTTTATTATTATTTTATTATTATTATTATTATCATCATCATCATCATTATTATTATCATTATTAGTATTTTTATTATTTTATTATTATTATTATTTTTTTAATTATTATTATTATTATTATTATTATTTTATTATTATTATTATTATTATTATTATTGATTTGAAAACTGAAATTTCATTAAACCACCAACACATTACCTTCCAGCTCTGAGATGCTTTTTAAGTCCTGTAAGTACTAAAAAGCAACAAATACATTTTAATTTTAGCTCAGGTAAGACAAAAAATGTATTTAACACGCTAATGCTAACGCTAATGGAAGCTAATTACGACAAAGCCCACAGACTTAAGGTACAGCCCATGGAACGCCACAAAAAAACCCACACTTTTTACTTCACACAGACATTTTCCAGGTGGTGTTTTTTTTTTTTTGGCCAGAGCACAAAGTAACAGTTGTGTGCGCAGCCTTGTCATTGGTGGCTTGTTAGTGAAAGGTTTGAGGCTAATTAAAAGTGTTGGCTGGCAGTGAGACCTGGGGAGAGTGTGTGCGTGTTTGAAACCAGACGCGGCCGATCAAAGTTTAACGAAACGCCCCGATCCTCGCGTCTTTGTCACACTCTTTTAGGTCAGGCTCTTCTGTGTTTACACCCTGTTTACCGTCGTGGCTGATCAGACTGAGTGGTGACGTTATGTAATATGTTGTAATACGAGTGAGTTTATCAGCGGCACGCCCTGACTTCCTTTGTAACAGATACTACTCCGTGACCGTTCGGGGACTGGCGCTGCAAAAGACTTAAAAAACCTTCTTTCTATCAAAAAAAGTGGGCCGCAGTTGACGACACTGTTCAGTTTTTGGAGTGCGGGCGCATTTATTAGCCTTTTCAAATGCCGCGAAATGCTACGAAAACTGCAGGACAAAGTAAACAGCACGATTAGACGCCGGATCTTTGTTTTTTGCTAACACACCGGGCGGAAAGTCTCAGACAGCGTGTGCGTTTTCTATCTGTGTGCGGTGTACAGTGTAATTAGCGCAACATGAATTCACAATACAATTATTACGCGCGATAGAAGTAGCTCAGCTGGTTAGCGCACTCTGGTAAACTGCTGTAAGTCTGGATCCGTCTCTGCTGGTGTTTGCGCATGTGACGTTCTCATTAAATCTCATAGAACAAAGGAAATTACCGGTGTGTGTCTGTGTAATGTAACATACTAATGCACCTATTACCGATGTGAGTTATTTTCAGTATTAATCATTTTGCTCAGGCTTGGCGTCTAATGCATAAACTGTGTATATAAATGTGTTTTAAATAGGTAGTCAGCGTGGGGTCGCTTCCTGCTCCGTCGACTCTGGCTCACTTTACATTGGAAAACTGTGTTCCCTCTCTCTGTAACTGCAGCGGTGAGACTCATTTTGGTTTTAAAATGTTCGTATTAACCCGCTCTGCACGATCCTGGTGTTTTTATTTCACGATTGTGTCTGTAAATCAACTTATGAACATTAATAACGGACAAATCAGCTGCCGTCTTTCTCCAAAGTTGACCCGAATAGCGTTAGCAACAGGTTTGATTGACAGCGTTGCAGGGCAGGAAGGGGCGTCACCTTCAACAGCCTCGCTCCGGATTGGCTCTTTGGTTGCTATGATATTTGTGGTTGAAGCTCCTCCTCCTCTTTTCTCCAGATTAGCCGTTATACCTGCTCTAGCCTCGATGAGCTTTATTTGACTGGAGCTGAACGCTGTGGGCAACGTCACACTCACTTAATCCACTTCTTTATACTGTTTATGGTCCAATGCCATAGAGTTTAGCGTTTAGCATTTTTAACGTCACAGATTGTAGCTTTAGGGGCATTTAACCATTAACATTTGGGCTGTGATGGGCAGGTTTGTTACTTAAGTAAAAGTACAGATGCAGAAAAAAAATCTACTGAAGTAAAAGTATTTAAGTACCTGTTTAAAAATCTACTTCAAGGGTAAAAAGTGTCGCACAAGTGTTATCAAATGTTAAATGTAGTGATATTGATTAAAATAATAATAATAATTTAAAAAAAGATACATATTTTGGTCAACAGTTACAACACAAATCAGTTTCTTAATTTTTCTCATGAATTTTGTGCATTTATTTTTGTTTTGCTCAAAGTTGAAGCTTGAACTCAAAAACTTTAGTGAGGATGTTTCCAAAAAGATGGTAAAATAATATAAAAATCATATAAAGTACATATTACTTTTTAATCCAGTTCAACAATGTAGTGGAGTAGAAAGTACAGATACTGCTTTCAAATGTAGTGAAGTAAAAGTATCCACAGTAAAATGTACTTAAGTAAAGTACAGATACCTAAAATTTTGACGTAAGTGCAGTATTTTACTACCTAATACTTCGTTACTTTCCACCACTGCATCTGGGAGTCTATTTTTAACCATGTTTGTCCCTAAAGGTGACAAGAACGGATCTTTTTTTCGTTTATACTTACATTTAATTTAGCATTGTTAGCATCTAGCATTTGAACACATGTGCCTTTAACCATTTTAACCGTAACTATGTATCAAAATACAGAAAGAGGCTGTTTTTCTGCCGAGTCGAAACACACGAGCGAAGCAGAGTGAGTAAAGTTGCGCTTCCAGGGGAACACCAGATGTTCTGTACAGTCAGCCTCCCTCCAGAAGACTTCACACTGCAAGTCAGATCCCCCTATAATAAAAATGCTAATGTTGTTTTTTTACTTCATTGAATTTGATAGATTTTCAAGTTGGCGTGCATGGGTAACAGTACATGTTTTGCCAAAAAACTGAACTCAAACCTGAACTTTTGCTTCTTACTTTTTAATTTTCCTGTTATTTATTTTTTTCCATTTTTGATTGTTTAGTGTCCCCAAAGAAGCCCGACTGAAAAATGTGGATAATTTACCCAACTTTACATAATTTCACAACCAAATTTGAATTCATTATAGAAGAATTAAAGTCAAGAAAAATAGTGCCAATTTGTGCTTTCCGTCTCCTCCTGGTGACAGATTATAAACGCTTTGCTTATTCGGTGTACTGACACTTGTCAAACCTGCTGGCAAAGTTGTAACAAATCACATTTTCTGCGGTATTTGCATGCAAAAGTCATCCCTCAGTTTACTCCTGGCTTATTTATTTCATTCCCCCAGGTGTAATAAATATCATGGTAATAAGCTTGGACTGAAGACAGCACGAGATGGCTCCGAGTGTTTAAATGCCACTTAGGAGATGCAGCAGCCATTCTTTGGGCTATCAAGCTGTCAGCGTGCTTGTTGTTGTGGTTTATGGAGTAACTTGTGACAAAAAAAAGTATAAAAACCTTTGAGAAAAATATGCAGCTTTAATATTGTTAAAAAATCAAACTCAAACGCCTCCGTGAAAGTCGTTTTAATCAGTTTAACGGGCAAAGTGCGGACGTGCTGAAAGTGCATGGGCAGTGTTTGGTTTGAAAGTGAAAGTCTTGACAGAATGAGAGGTCGTCAATAAACTGTCAAATAATATACTCATAATAATATAACACAGCAGAACTAGCAGTACTGGCCTTTACGTAGTATTTATAGCAGACAAGGACACTTTTTAGCCAACAAATGGACACAAATAAAAGCCGTTTTTCTCCCTTTTTTTGTGGTTTATTACACTAAAAAACACGCTTCCTTCCTGTTAGCGGGCTTGCATCTCCACAAACCCGATTCCTTCCTGACCTGACCTCCTTGTTTCTATGGAAATATTAGTTCTTTGGCTATAATCTTCCACAGAATGGCATAAACTGTATTTATCTCCATGGAAAATTAAATGGTTTTGACATTCTAATTCCATCTTGCACGTTGTAAATTATACCTTTAATTGGACAAAAGTTAGATTTTCATAAAGATTCTAAAGACAAAGGGCTGGTTTTTAGGCTTTAGGCAAAAAAAAAAGTTATTGAACAGTTTTATTTAATGATTTATGACGGCTGCATTAAGATAAAATAGCAAAAGGTAGATATACATGGTTGATAGTCGCTCAGTTTGTTGAACGTTTATCTAATTATATGAAAGTTGGCGGTTCAAATCCTGCTCTTGACCTACACATTACTAGTCGATCACTCAAAATCAGTGACCCACAGGTTGGCGGTGCAATTCCAGCTTGATGTAAAGTGCTTTGAGTGACTTTAAGGTGAGAAAGCGCTGTATAAAAACACGACCTTCTATACACATATATTAAAAAGAACAAGATCATATTGCACTTATATCTCCCAGGCTGCAGTACAGACTTTTCGATGCCAGCTCTTTTTTTTTTGTACAACTTTTATTATAAGCAAGCGATCCCACGATCCACTGTATCTGGTGGACCTCATCCCTCATCCCTCCATCTGCTGGCGGGACCTCTCTGTTCACGCGCACGCAGCGGGATCAGGCGCACTGCCAGCCCTCCACACTATCACAGACCTCAGCAGAGCCAATTAAACACAGTGTTACAGCAGTTCACCTCCGCCGCCGCGATACCCTGACCCTCTTGTTTAGACGATCGTCGAGTTCACGCACATCTCAAGCACTGATTCTGAGGAAAGAAAATGTGTACACGAGCTGGTGATAAAATACTAATTTAGACATATTTTGACTTTTGAGACTTTGACACTGAACGCTTTTTTTTTTTTAAGCTAATTTCACTTATGCTAATGACAAACGTTTTAGCTTGAGCTTGACCTTTTGCCAGCACAGTGTGAGGCAACAACTTGATGTCTTGTCTTAGCTCATAGACATTGTATTTTACCTGATTTTTACTGTCTTACAAATGTGGAAAAACAGATGTAGTTTATTTTAAAGGTCCTATATTCCACAAAATCGACTCTTGTGAGGTTTAAGTCGTGTTATAATGCTGTTAAATCCTCAAAAACAGACCTGGAGTTGTGTTTCGTTTCTATCACACATGTTTGAGTAACACTTTATTATTAGTCTGTTTACATCTCCAAAGCTCAAAATGTGACGTTGCACCTTGTGATGTCATGAAGTGGTAGTTTTCAAGTTAACAGCTCCTTGAGATTGACAATTCCAGAGCTGAAATGATCCAAATTATGACATTTTTCCAGTATTATCACATGACATGATAAGATGGAACGGAGTGTTTTCAGTTTTAGAGAAGAACTCAGCCTAAATGTGCAGGGTTTGTGCGTTAAACATGTGAATGAAACAAAAAAAACACAAGTCCAGGTCTGTTTGTGATGAACATAGATCAGAAAATAGTGTGGACAGGGACAGTGTACAACAATATCTTTAAAAAAAAACAGGTTATAGCAAGAATACTAATTTCCACCTGTCGTCCCTGGACAGACTGATGTTAAGTAAGAGTAAGTTTGGTGTAGGTGGATGAAAAACCTGTAAAAAATATGATACATACATCTAATACAACACATCTCACCCCTCGACTACGACATTTCTAAAAACATTCAGTTCACACACACACACATACACACAACCATATCAATTTAATCACGCACACAGGCACAATCACTCAATTTCAGATATACAAATACTCTTTCTGTCATACACATTCACTAATGGGTGCAAACTCGCTTTAATTATTCACTACAATCAGTTTATAAGCACATTTCACATCACATTAAAGCCGACGATAACAAACATGCTAACGCCGCTCTTCCGGATTCTCGCGCTTGTATTTACATGTAGACGTCACACGGCAATCTCATTTCTACCCCAAGACCTGCTTTTACGGTAACATTTGTGCCACGACAAATTTTACTCCAATAAACGGAAAGAATCGGGCGCAGCCACTTTGTAAGACAAACCTACGACACTGCTTTTAAAAAATTTACATTAGACTAAGGAGATCAACCCTCGGACTTGCACACAATAGGTACATTAGCTACACCACTTAGACTAATGAAATGGTTGCAGCCAATCACAGCGTTTCCCTCTCAGAAATACGGCAGAACCACCAGCCTCCTCAACCTCTCCATCTCCCTCCCCTTCGCCAACAACAACACCGTCTGCGCCTTGGAGTTAAAAATTAATGAAGTATATTCCACTACTGACCCTAAAAACATCTATTTTTCATCTATCTTCAATATCTTAATTCATTTCCATACACTTAAATATTGTGCCGGGAGTACACTTATGCAGTTTCCACTTTCCAGCACCTCCGATGAATATAGCAAAAATATTCTAGAGCGGTTTTCGAATGCAAAAGTGTGTGGCTTTATACTGCCAATTGCTGATGCATGGAAAATCCCCCAGCACAACCCAGACCTAAGAGAATTATTCCTGAATAATATGTTAATATGGAGCCCCAAACACTAGAGTCGAGCGTTCACTTCTTTATTGGCACGACTCC
The DNA here is from genome assembly GCF_009829125.3 of Periophthalmus magnuspinnatus. Lineage (NCBI taxonomy): Eukaryota > Metazoa > Chordata > Actinopteri > Gobiiformes > Gobiidae > Periophthalmus > Periophthalmus magnuspinnatus. The sequence continues at coordinate 4,034,499 of NC_047142.1, read as the reverse complement.
TCTGAGGAAAAAAAACGGCGCTGTGTTCCAACCACCTCAATCTTCTTTGTCACATTCACTTCAGTTGCAGTCATGGCTTGAGGACAGAGACTCGCTGGTGTTGTCTCATGGCCCACTAACCCTCTCTCTGGGGTTCATATGCCAACGCCAGACTGTGGAATTGTCTGCAGCCGGCTTGAGATATCGCACGAGGCATTATTGGAGTCAGACAAGCGATTTATGCCGCAAATGGCTGCCTCGTGGTGCCACAAAACCAAATGAAATTTCCCAAAGATAGAGGATATAGCGCGGCGAGAAAGCAAGCTACGTTTTTTTTTTCAAATCTGTGAAAATGACTTGGGTGGAAATGGTTGATGGTTCAGTGGGAATTTGAACAGTGTGGTGCTAATAATATACACACAGCTTGCCAAAGACCCGGTCTGTCATCTTGTTTTGGTGGTGGGAATTATTAGTGTCTCCATGGAGTCGAAAATCCAAGATGGCTACAAAAAATGGGCAACAATTTAATGGACTGGTAAAATAAACCAAATTGTTTCTTCCTTGTACACTTTGGTTCTTTAACAGGCAGTGACGGAACAGTGTGTCCTAGGACGAAACGGGGATGGGCAGATGACCACGCCACGTCAGAGTAGTTTTTATGGGGTGTTTCCAGGGGAGTAGACAGGGAGAGGACAAAAGGGTCTGTTTTCCTGGGGCCTGCGGTTTTAGGGGGCCCGAAATGGACCTTCATTCTAGGCTCGAAGGACCAATGGTAAAGCATATAGGTCAAATATATACAACATATGGATTTAACACAAAAACATCGGGATAAGCTCAAACCAGTAGCATTTTACTCCTCCAAATTAGACAATATTTATTAGAGGGGGGCATATGTGCTGCTTCTTGACCCGGGCTTCAAAATTTTTGTCAATGAGCCTGGGTGTTTCGACCATCTGTATCTAAAAGTTTGAGTTTTTAGATACTTATACTCACACTCACTGCCAGATTAGTTGAAGCCACAGTTTGTAAACATTTATCACGATGGAGAATGTTCGGAAGTATGCTCTTAGCTTCCAGTTTCTACAGACTTGATGGCGCGCAACCTCTAGAAAGTTACATACGTTTAATCATAATGGAAGGCTGGAGTCCATATTGATCCTTACAAACCCCTTGTGGCTAAAAGCTGAAACTGTTCCGCTTGCGAACAAATCCAGCTTGACTTATTTCGGCCATTTATTTTTGGTGACATTGTTTACTCTTACCAACACAGACCAACACTTCTGAGCTGGTCTAGTGCTTTTTGTGGAGCTAATTTAGTGCGGCTTACCTCGGGCTGTGCTTCAGTACTGTACCTGCGTCTCTCCAAGGAGCGCAAGAAGACAATCCAGATATTAGACGATTCTTACAGTGGGAAGTGAATGAGACAAAGTAAAAAGCAATGGAACCTAACCCGGGCTTTAATAAGGCCTCTTGGGTGTGTCGGGGTGGGAGGAAGCCAACAGTCCATTGGCTTTTTACCACAAGAGAAAGTCGATTTGGTGAAACGCAAGGACGCACAAAATTAGGGGGGAAAGATGACACCAAAGACGAAAGATCTGTGTCAAATTTCATATTCCGGTCACTGCCTGTCACATCGTTGAGTGATAGTGATGGAGTCTGCGTTGCGCGATTGTCTTTCCGGGTTTCTTGTCCATTTCCACGTGATTGGACGAGAAGATTGTAGACTTGGGTGTCAGATTTTAGTGTAAAAGTCCAGAGAAAACCTTGGACAATGAGATATTTGACAGTCTTCATGAACAGATATATGCATTTTGACTGTGTGTGTGACCGAAGCTTGAGTCAACTACTAAGTGGAGTAAATCTGAAACATGAGACGATGCCCAACGCTGAAGAAGAATGTAAAGAGAAGCAGAGAGTTCAGCCAACTTTGAGACCATGTCAGTATTTAGCGTAATGAAAGCCCGCCTCCTTATTATGCATAAAAAAGCGAACAAAAACCTTCTGTATTTCTTCATATCAAAAGAACCGACCTTGTTCCAGAAAGTTGCATGACACAGATTAGCACAACAACAATATTTGCATGTTTGATGAAACTGTGCGCTTTGGCATTCATCAGTCTGTCTGCCGAGTCGCGCTTTTCGTTTCCTTTGTCACTTTAAAGAGTCTTCCTGTACTCTGTTCTGGACAACTTTGCACTGAAGCTTGAAAAACTTTGCGAAACTTGACCTGCTAAATGATTCAAGTGCATTGTCACTTGATTTATGGCTTTGTGTTACCCAAGTATCTGGTTGTGTAAACTGTGTGCCCGCACTTTACACTCTCAACTGCGACGTGAACATCTCTTTTAGCAAAACGACAAGACTTTGCGCCTTTTATTCATTTTATTTCAATCAAATCTTATGCTATGTGTGATTTACAAGTTGCAAAGTATAAATATATTGCTGTGGGATAAAATGAAGTAGCCTGAGAGTTGTAGGAAGAGACAGAAGCAGGAAATCCAAGTTTATTTACCACGAGTACAAGACCTGGACAGTAGAACCTTCAAGACACTGTTGTAGGGAGTATTATACCTCAGATCTAACCAGGATAACATGGACTGAGCTGGAAATGCGGGACTAGCACAGCACAAAAACGCGACTTTTCTATCATACATTAGGGCAACAGTAGCTCAGGAGTTGATAAAGTGTTCGTCCACTGATCTGAAGGTTGGTAGTTTGAATCCTGCTCATTGGTAAAACAGATCTGCTATTGTAACACACTATTATTATTATTATTATCAATGCATCAACGCTACGAAGATGAAAATAATATAACACAGTAATTACAAAAGCTGAATTACCCACATCCTTTTGTTCAAATTTATAGCGCCCAGTGGCCCCCGTTTAGCCTCATTTTTTCTTTTTTTTTCTTTTTTTTTTTTGCTCCTTGGATATAATCCCATATGATTATAAATAGTTTCTAATTAGCTCCGCCAGCCATGAGCAATAGAGTTGTTCATAGAGACTAGCCCTGATACATTATAACCTCGGTATAAAAAGTCAGAAAAGAAAATCCCTCTTAGATTTAATTTTATTTTACCCCCAAAGCTGGATTAGTTTAATATTATGGGTTCAAACATGACCCTGCTTTGGGAACAGGTTTAAAAAAGTGGCATTTAAAGGTGAACCTGACCTCGTGACATAAAGCGGGAAGAAAATGAAAGTTGAGTATATATTTGCTGTTTGTAATATGCAGTACAGAATGAGAATATAGTCTTAAATGAGCTCAAGTAAATCGACTTTTCAGACACAAAACGTAGCGCTCTTGAAGGTTTTTCTTTTTCCGACTGGACGATCTCACACAAACTGGCAAAGGATCTACTCGAAATGTTTGTTAAATTTTCAAACGTGATCTTGCAATCTCTCAGTCGTGCAACATCCAAGGGAACTTCTGTGTTCAAAACGCTCTGAAATATGAATCTACAATAGAATCCTGGTCTTTTTCTTACGCGTTTATGTTCTGAAAATGCCAAATACAACCCTCTATCGATCTGTGAATACGTTGTTTTCCTGCTCATAAGTCGTGAAAGTCTTTAGCTCTGCATCAGCCTCATGTTCTTATGTGTTTTAATGAAATTGTAAGTGTTTCTATCTATTAAAAGTCTGAAACGACATCTACCTCCCTGTTATGACTGTGTAAATTACCTCCGGAATAGACAAAGTTAAATACAATAGTCCTCAAAGTTGTCTGGCCACTTTACTTCCTATAGAAAACACTAATGTCTGAAGTGGGATCTGTTGTGTGTCAGACAATGGGCCCGGTCTGCGTCTGGTTTCACGTTTCGTTTTTAGTCTATTATATTAATATCCTCCATCTGTTCACCTGACACGACTGTTATTTTGCACCTGCCAATGCCACTGTATCCCATGACTCAGGATGACTCAACTGGGCAACTGTTTATTTTGCTCGTAACACGTTCGCTTCAGTAGGTGCAGTGTTTAAGTGGTGGCTGGATTTTTGGAGAGAAAGATCAGGCTCTGTAGTTTCAACTTTTCATTTAAAAAGTGAAGCTAAAATGGTTCTCGGCTTTTTAAAATGCAGACATGTTGCGCTGGTTTATGGTTTTATCTGTTGAGTCTATCCACATGAAACACAACATGCACATAGTTTAAAGTCTTCTCTGTCAAAACAAATGAACTAAGGTAAATTAATTTAACTTTTGTACCCTGAACACACTCAAAACACTTCATCCGTCCACCAGTGTTCGAGGGAGGTGGATTAAGTGTCTTGCACAACTACAGCTTTCATCAGAGGTCACAAATAATGATGATGTCCAGAGCGGGATTCGAACCCCTGACCTTCAGACCTTCTGTTTCTGAGCTCTTTTTTCTTTTTTAATCACAATTCTTTGCTATTTTGTGTGAATGGGTCCTCTGTGCTAATAGCCAGAGCGTGCAAATTAAACTCAACAACCGGGAAAGAGCTCCTCTGGCAATTACGCACATGGCATGTAATTATGGTCTTTAATTCTCAAAAAAGACTCTGTATTAAAAGCACATTTATTTTTACTCTGTGAACTTATCATTTCATGCCATAAAAGATGATAAATTCGACTTGATAAAATCGGCTAAATGATAAACTTTAGAGGCAACTTCAAGAGAAAAGATATTGTCTGTGAAAATATTATGAACATCTGAACAAAGGGCATTTCACATGTGTTGGTTTTATTGTACATAAATGCGGCTATAAAGGAGGTTATTATAGAATTATGAATTGTCTCATTGGAAAGAACTACATGCCGAGAAGTTGCTCAGTTGGACTAGTGCCTTGGCAGAGGTCTGCTTCAACCTGGGGCTCTTTGGTTTACATTGTCTCTTTTGCAATAAAAGTAAATCCATAAATCTGAATATGTTAGAATAAAGCACATAACACCCCCTCCACAGAGCGAATGGAGACATGCTGCCCTCTGCTGTGACTGTTGGGTACTACAGCCCTGAGCCTCCATCAGGAGCTGGAAGGAGCAGGAGCAAAAACCCCATTCTGCAGCTTTTCCGGGTAATTAGGTCAATGGCCTCGTGTGGTGTAAATGGAGCCGCCACAAGTCATAAACGTGAAAGTGACACCTGTGACCCACAGAGCAAACAAGAGATGATGTCATAGCAGCCCTTTAAGGACACTGTTAATATAGACACAGAGGAGACACAAAGATCAGTGTTACTCAAAAGAGACAACTGGAGGAAAAGTAAAACGTATGAAAAACTTAAACAGAATGGAACAGGAAAACACTGCTGACATTTTTGTACTACATTGTTCTAGAAAAATATATGAATTAATTAATTTTAGTTTGGTTGTTTACATATTTATTTTTTTAACAAGACAAAACTAAATTCATTCGTTCATTTATTCTTGCAAAATACACCTTAAAGGTTAACTTTGACCACATAAATATGTTGGGATATAACTGAATGAAAATTCGGCTCTTTGCAGAGGCCTATTTTGTTTCCATGTCCAGGGACAGTCCAGAGCATAAATACAGATGAATCTGCTTCTAACACTTGGGAGGTGTTTTTTGTTTCAGAAACAACATTTATACCAAATGTTTCCAACCTCATTCTACACATTTTGGAAATTAAGCCTGAAGAACAATCAAATGTTGGAAAATGAACATCACTTTTGAAGTTTTATATTTAAATATTTATATTTATATGTAGTTTAATGTGCAGTTCTTCTTCATGTGATGTTTGTGTCATAAACAGCATGAATGTAGAAACCTGCAAGTCCTTTGCTGTGGGAAACACAGAAGACAACCACAGATGAGCACCTGTCACATGGCACCTGTCACATGGCTCCTGTCACATGGCTCCTGTCACATGGCCCCTGGCACATGGCTCCTGTCACATGGCCCCTGTCACATGGCCCCGTCACATGGCACCTGTCACATGGCCCCTGTCACATGGCTCCTGTCACATGGCCCCTGGCACATGGCCCCTGTCACATGGCTCCTGTCACATGGCCCCTGGCACATGGCCCCTGTCACATGGCACCTGTCACATGGCACCTGGCACATGGCACCTGGCACATGGCACCTGTCACATGGCCCCTGTCACATGGCTCCTGGCACATGGCCCCTGTCACATGGCTCCTGGCACATGGCTCCTGGCACATGGCCCCTGTCACATGGCTCCTGGCACATGGCCCCTGTCACATGGCTCCTGGCACATGGCACCTGTCACATGGCCCCTGTCACATGGCACCTGTCACATGGCCCCTGTCACATGGCTCCTGGCACATGGCCCCTGTCACATGGCACCTGTCACATGGCCCCTGTCACATGGCACCTGTCACATGGCCCCTGGCACATGGCTCCTGGCACATGGCCCCTGTCACATGGCACCTGTCACATGGCCCCTGTCACATGGCACCTGTCACATGGCCCCTGTCACATGGCACCTGTCACATGGCCCCTGGCACATGGCTCCTGGCACATGACACATGGCCCCTGTCACATGGCCCCTGTCACATGGCCCCTGTCACATGGCACGTGTCACATGGCTCCCTGCACATGGCTCCTGGCACATGACACATGGCCCCTGGCACATGGCCCCTGTCACATGGCCCCTGTCACATGGATGTTTGGTCCGTTACAATGAACATCTTCTCAGCCTTGTTCTTTTGCTCTTCGATGTAAAGTATTGATAGTTCACTGTGTTAAAACGTATAATTTTTTTTTTATTATTTGTTATTGTTTTTATTGTAAATTTATTTTCAGTCTGTTTGTTGTTTTAATGTGAAGTTTGTCATAATAAAGTGTTTGTGTTTTCACAGTTTTGTCTTGTGTATTTTCTATGAATTTATAATGAAATAAAGATTCATCTGCCTCATAACAACATATTCTTTAAACCATTCACTTAATACGACATGCAGTAAGTACAGTACTAGTACTTATTAGTGCAAGTATCACTTCTTGTACCACTATAAGTACCGCTGTACGTACCACAAAGTATCACTATTAGTTAAACAGTATGTATCAGTAGGTATCAGTATAATTACCAGCCAAAGTACCACCAGAAGTACCATAGTAACTACCCCAGTAACTACCACTGTAAGTACCACCATAATTACCAGTCAAGTATCTACTAAGTACCACAGTAAGTCCTGGACTGTATTTTAAAGTTTTTTTAACTAAAAATTTCCTCACAAATTGGAATTTGTTTAATAAAACAATGATTTTTCCATAACACAGGCAGTTTCCACCCAAATGTAATATGTAAAACAGGAAAACTCAGGTCCTGGTAGAACCAGGAAGTACTTCACACATGTGTCCTGTGGCTCAGGTCTCTGGCTCCTGTGGCTCAGAGACTTTAAAGCAGCTCAGTGTGAACAAGTCTCTCCATGGACCAGCACCAAAGAACATCTCCAACATGAGCCACATGAGGAGGACTAAACCAGGACTGAACCAGGTCTAAACCAGGTCTAAACCAGGTCTAAACCAGGACTAAACCAGGACTGAAACTGGACTAAACCAGGACTAAACCAGGACTGAAACTGGACTAAACCAGGACTAAAACTGGACTAAACCAGGACTAAACATGGTCTAAACCAGGACTGAACCAGGACTAAACCAGGACTAAACCAGGACTAAACCAGGTCTAAACCAAGACTAAACCAGGTCTAAACCAAGACTAAACCAGGACTAAACCAGGACTAAAGCAGGACTGAACCAGGACTAAACCAGGACTAAACCAGGACTAAACCAGGACTAAACCAGGACTGAACAAGGACTGAAACTGGACTAAACCAGGACTAAAACTGGACTAAACCAGGACTGAAATTGGACTAAACCAGGACTAAACCAGGACTGAACCAGGACTAAACCAGGACTAAACCAGGACTAAACCAGGACTAAACCAGGACTGAACAAGGACTGAAACTGGACTAAACCAGGACTAAAACTGGACTAAACCAGGACTAAACCAGGACTAAACCAGGACTAAAGCAGGACTAAACCAGGACTAAACCAGGACTGAAACTGGACTAAACCAGGACTAAAACTGGACTAAACCAGGACTAAACATGGTCTAAACCAGGACTGAACCAGGACTAAACCAGGACTAAAACTGGACTAAACCAGGACTAAACCAGGACTAAACATGGTCTAAACCAGGACTAAACCAGGACTGAAACTGGACTAAACCAGGACTAAAACTGGACTAAACCAGGACTAAACATGGTCTAAACCAGGACTGAAATTGGACTAAACCAGGACTAAACCAGGACCAAAGCAGGACTAAAGCAGGACTAAACCAGGACTAAACCAGGACTGAACCAGGACTAAACCAGGACTAAACCAGGGCTGAACCAGGACTAAACCAGGACTAAACCAGGATTAAACCAGGACTAAACCAGGACTAAACCAAGACTAAACCAGGACTAAACCAGGACTAAACCAGGACTGAACCAGGACTGAACCAAGACTGAACCAGGACTAAACCAGGACTAAACCAGGACTAAACCAGGACTAAACCAGGACTAAACCAAGACTAAACCAGGACTAAACCAAGACTAAACCAGGACTAAACCAGGACTAAACCAGGACTAAAACTGGACTAAACCAGGACTAAACCAGGACTGAAATTGGACTAAACCAGGACTAAACCAGGACTAAACCAGGACTAAACCAGGACTAAACCAGGACTAAACCAGGACTGAACCAGGACTAAACCGGGACTAAACCAGGACTAAACCAGGACTAAACCAGGACTGAACAAGGACTGAAACTGGACTAAACCAGGACTAAAACTGGACTAAACCAGGACTAAACCAGGGCTAAACCAGGACTAAAGCAGGACTAAACCAGGACTAAACCAGGACTAAACCAGGACTGAAACTAGACTAAACCAGGACTGAAACTGGACTGAACAAGGACTAAACATGGTCTAAACCAGGACTGAACCAGGACTAAACCAGGACTAAAACTGGACTAAACCAGGACTAAACCAGGACTGAAACTGGACTAAACCAGGACTGAAATTGGACTAAACCAGGACTAAACCAGGGCTGAACCAGGACTGAACCAGGACTAAACCAGGACTAAACCAGGACTGAACCAGGACTGAACCAAGACTAAACCAGGACTAAACCAGGACTGAACCAGGACTAAACCAGGACTAAACAAGGACTGAAACTGGACTAAACCAGGACTAAAACTGGACTAAACCAGGACTAAACCAGGACTAAAGCAGGACTAAACCAGGACTAAACCAGGACTGAAATTGGACTAAACCAGGACTAAAACTGGACTAAACCAGGACTAAACATGGTCTAAACCAGGACTAAACCAGGACTATACCAGGAGTAAACCAGGACTAAAACTGGACTAAACCAGGACTAAACCAGGACTAAACCAGGACTAAACATGGTATAACCAGGACTAAACCAGGACTAAACCAGGACTAAACCAGGACTGAAACTGGACTAAACCAGGACTAAAACTGGACTAAACCAGGACTAAACATGGTCTAAACCAGGACTAAACCAGGACTAAACCAGGACTAAAACTGGACTAAACCAGGAATAAACCAGGACTGAACCAGGACTAAACCAGGACTTTCTGCATCTAAAACCTGGAACAGTCTCCTTGAAGATGTGAGACAGGCCTCTACTTTGACAATGTTTAAATTCAGGCTTAAAACAGTTCTGTTTAGCTGTGCATATTTCTCGACTCAGCTTTTCTCTTTTAATGTTAATTTTATGATGATTATTTGTGATTATTTATGTTTTGAGTTGTTGTATTGTGATTTTAATGTCTTTCTTATTCTGTAAAACACTAAAACACTGAATTACTTTGTGTATGAATTGTGCTGTACAAATAAACTTGTCTTGCTCGATGTCGGTGGAAGAAGGTGGAGAAGTAGAAGCAGGAGGTAACATCACTGTCCCTATTAAAAAGACAGATATGCACAACAAAGGTCAGTAAAGCCTGTTTCACTCACAAAAGTACTGCATGTACTTAAAGCTGGGTAAAAGAATGGCTCAACAAACCGTGCTCAGCCCCGGAATCCAAGGAGGCTCATTGATGTAGACACTGGGAATCCTCTAAAACAAGACTGCTCTGATAAAATATATATACATATGTAGTATTGAACTCTCTCTTAGAATCCAGTCACCATCACAGACGTCCAGGAATGAAAAACTGGACTGCACCAGGCCCTGACATGATCCACTCCTCCTGGCTGAAGAAACTCACACTCTCCATGAGCGTCTGGCAGCACAAATGAACCAGCTGCTAAGGGATGGGACTCACCATGAATGACTAACCAAAGGGCGTACGATCCTCATCCAAAAGGATCCCTCAAAGGGTACAGCCCCATCCAACTATCAGCCACGAACCTGTCTCTCCACAACATGGAAGCATCATGTCAGGCATCATCGTGGCTCAGATAAGTGGCACATGGATCAATCCATGAGCACAGCACAGCAGGGCATCTGCAAAGATACCAGAGGAGCCAAACACCAGCTTCTGATCGAACAGTCGCCTGAGACTGCAGACCCTGTCAGACCGACCTGTGCACTGCCTGGACTGATTAGAAGAAAGTCTTCGACTCAATGCCACACACATGGATCACTGATGCCTGGAGCTGTACAACATCCACAAGACTCTGGGAGCCTTCAGTGCAAACTAAATGAGGTTGTTTTGAGTTTTTTTTTTTTTTGTGTCTTTTTTTACACAGACACAGACACACACACCCCCACACACACACACACACACCCCTACACACACACACACACACACACATACACTCCACATACTCTGTTTTTGTTTAGAGTGATGTGTTGAGTATGTCTGCCAAATTTCAATGGTCTATGACCAACTCATTTCTTTCCTCCCAGTTAATCAAAGCCCATGTATTTCTATGGAAAATGGTGGCTGTTGCCACGGCAACATGATTGCAAAACACATAAGTCCTCATTAACATTTTGATCTGTTTGGCAGTAAGAATATCTGTGCCAAATTTCAATCCTCTATAACAAATTAAAATTTAGGGGCCCCATTCAAATTTTCAAGGGGGCGCTGTAGAGCAGTTTTATACTGTAGCTATATATATTGCACATTGTTGTGTTCAGGTCGACAATGCGCAAACATCTCCCATTGGATCTGACTCAATATCAAATACCTGCGAGAAATACATACGTTTTTCTTTTCAAAATGGCCACTGTTTTGTGGCTTGACGACATCCACATTTTAGGATTCATAAAAATCTAAACAATATAAAAATCTAAACAATAATGTTTAATTGCACATGGGTCAAGGTTATGCTGCCTGAGCCACATGTATTGTGTGTTTTATATTGCCATGGCAACACTGTTGCTGATGGAGGTATGTTCTCATTGGCTTTTTTGCTCAGGATGGCATGAAATATATTTGAACCAAATTTGAATTGTCTACACCAAACAACATTTTTTCATCCCAGTCATATTTTCAGATGAAAAAAACCCCACTGTATTTCAAATGCACAATTTTTGATGTTGCCATGGTAACACGGTTTCAGATAGAGGTATGTCCTCTTTGGGTTTTTTGTTCAGTATATCAAGAAGGATCTTCGTGCCAACTTTCAAATATCTACAACAAATTAAATTCTTTGACCCCATTGAAAATTTCAAGGGGGCGCTGTAGAGCAATTTAATATCACAGCTGTGTAAACTGTATATCATTTTGTTCAGGTGATCACTGTTCACAAAGTGTAATCTCAGGCAAAAGGACACTCCATGTCAGAGCTGTGCCTTTTTCTTTGGCCACACCCACATTTTATGATTCATCAGATTTAAAAGAAAAGTCTTTTTCAACCATTTCAATAAAAATGTATGGTGTAATAAACTGAAGTATGGCATGACAAATTTGGCAATGGCTGACTGATTTATATATATATATATATATATATATATATATATATATATATATATATATATATATATATATATATATATATATATATATATATATATATATATCATTGCTGTAATGTTTTTTTTTTTATTTTTGAGATGGCACTATTGAGTCTTTTTGAAATATATATTTTTTTGTACTTCAAAATAAATTATAATTACTATTAAATGTAAATGTAACAAACAGCTAGAGTAATACGACTTTGTGCCTCATCACAAACATGTCATCTGTGAAAATGTTCACACGTCCATGACAAATAGATTGTTTTATATAAATTTTTAAAAATACGATTTTAAGAAGCTAGAGAACTATTTTGTTTGATACTGACTTGATTTGCATATCATTGTGTTGAGCTCATAAATCTGCACACTCACACCAGAGATTTTTTTTTATTTTTTATTTGCAGTTTTGGTGAAATTTCACCATGACCACACTCAAAGTCATATAAGATATAATTGATCAGCTTTAATTGCATGTGGGTTTAGAGACTTTTTGCAATGAAATTAGTGTGAGGAGGTGTCCTAAATACGACAGTGTGCTCTTTGTCATTCACGGGTTTAATCCAATATGGCCGACCTCCTGTCGAGTTTAGGGTGGGGCCATAATATCATTTTTTGCATGGCTTGACATGTTTTATTTTTCTGCTTTAGGTTTTTTTTTCCAGGGGTTCCCATTTCCCATTAGCCCCACCAAAATCAAAGACTGAGGTGGCCCGACTGAATCATCTTTCATTATTTATTTCTTGGGGTCTTTAGTATTAAAGCTGGATTTTTGCAATTTTCTGGGACATTGTCCTCCAGGGCAGTGCAGGGGCCGGGACGTCTGGCTCGGGCCTAATAATAAATAAATCTGATATGACCCTACCAGACCAGTCCTCCTGTTTTTACACTGCACTGAGACCTTTGACACTTGCCACTGACAAGAGCAGTATGTTTGCTACAGCTCAACTTGAATTTCCCTCACGATCAATAAAATATCTATCTGTCTGTCTGTTTATCTATCTATCTATATTAATACAGTTGGAGATTATCCTCTATAGATCTGATTTCCATTTTCTTAGTGTAAAAATAAGACAATGAGGACATGTTTACATTAACTCACCCATTTAAGACGTCCAAACCCTGGTCCCACTGTCTCTGAGTCCCAACATCCTGCAGCCTCTACACTGTGCCCCTCTGACAGCTCCACGGCCATGTGCGCTCGTGCACTCTCTCTCACAAGGGGAGTGGTTACCATAGTAACTCTGTGAGGGTTATTAGGTCCTCTGGACTCAAGGGTTAAAAGTTCCAGAGTTTCTTTACTCAAAATCACTCACTGAGAGTTAAATGAGGAAAATTCTTCATGACTCTCAGTTTTAAACCCAACTCTATGACAAATGGGAGTGAAACAAAATTGGAAATGACTTATAGGGGGTAAAAATCACCTCTACTTGCTGCTCAAATGTATAAATCCTACTGTTTGTTTTTTTTTTACTCAGTTCTGTTTAGTCGCAGAACCCCTCAGAACCTCTGATGTTTTTAACAATTCTGGAAGGATCGGTTTATAATTTAACACACATGCATTGTGGAATATGAAATTAATGTATGTATATATTCTAACCATAGACCTGACCAGTCATTTCTACCTGTTTTCACCAAACTGTGCTCCTCTGCCCTCTGGTATAAGCCTACAGGCAAATGGTTTGTTGATTGTGTTTTGCATAAATAACAATCCCACTATGACAAAAATACAGCATGTCCAACCACCAATTACACAAACATTTACAGGCTAACAGGGCAGGTTGAGTGAAGAAGTGTCTTGCCCAAAGACACAAACACGAGCAGATTGTGGACAGATCCACGCAGTACCTCAAATCAACCAGCAGGGGGAGCTAACACGTAAGAATAGCGGACCAAGCGTCTCATTTAAAGCCAAGTGCAGGAATATTTCTTACCATAATTCACCAAACAACGCTGAATTACATGAGATTTACACTGCTTGTCCTACTGTAGTCACTTATTTCCCAAAACTAATTGAATTTGGTTTCCTCTTCGCATTAAAACTTTTATAAATAACGTCACATCTGGCACTAGCCTATTTCTGTAAAATTTATCAGCCGTCCTAGAGAACTGATAAACAAAGCAGTATCAGCCTATATTTTTTGAGTGGAGATACTGTATAAATATGTATTTTTTTGCGGGGATTTAAACAGACCATCACCGTAAATCCATTCCCGCCTCTAAAAAAATCCGGGCGCCATCTTTTCTGTTTCTCCCCAACCATTATTTTATTTACTAAATGCCCATATCCCTCCGCAGGGTCAGAGAGTATTTTGAAGAAATTGCCAAAGGGCGCCCCACTTGATTTTCCCATCAAATTGTTATCGACACGTTAGAATATGTATTAAACAAACAAAACAACTGTAACTGGCGCTGTGTGGTTGACCGAAAGTGTCTAGGTGTAGTACCTGAGTTGAGGGAGCGGGATCTACTTTTTGAGTCACATCGAGGGGGTGTGCTTCGGTGCCACTTATCATTAGATATGGCCACCGTTACTGACTACACCGAAGCGTCATTTTCAACTTAATTTTGAGATAATTCAGAAATTATTTTACAACACATCTATTGCAGTTGGTGATATATCGTTTTTGGCGTGGTTATGTTGTGGTTACGTGTATCGGGAGACGGTTGTTCCTGCGTGGAAAGCTGGCGGAGAGAGTCTGTGAACTGGCCGTTTGGTCCCGCAGCTTGGCGCAGCTCAAGAAATTAGGACCAGTTGCCAACCCAGCCTTTACGCATCTCTGTCGTGCTTCATTCACGGAGGATTTCTCTACAAAGTTTCATTTTAAAGCCATTACACCACCTTGGATTCTAACCCTGGTATATGTATGGGAAAACTGTTGACTGGATACTTGGGTGGCTAACACCAACTAGCTATATAACACTAACTCGTGTGCGTCGACAGCTGTCATTGGAGAAAGGAAAGTGATCCTCCAAATGCCACTGAAGCGCTTTTCTGCTGGATTTACACATTTCGTCTTTGCATCAAATGGGACAACTCGGTAGTAAAAACCCTGCATTATTGGAATATTCAGAGTATGCATTTTTGAGAAGTGCAGTGTTGCTCCACTGGAAAGAAGCTAGCTAGCTCTTTTAGCTCCCTCGCTAACTAGCTGCTCATAGAAGTGCGTCGTTTCATCCCCCAGTATTTTGGGCATGAAGAGGATGAGTCTGTATTCATAGGGTCGAAAGGTAAGCTGTAACTCAATGTACACCGTCTCCATTAATGTTGTTTACGTGGTGTTACAGGGAGACGGCGTTACGCACCTCCAGTCTGCTGTTTTGGGGGGGATGTCACCGCCTTTGGATCTAATGACTCACAATTAATAAGAGTTAAACAATTAGCATGTCAGATCTCCACACTTAACTCTTATCACAAGTAAAAAGTCCCAAAAACATACGGAGTATCTCACACGGTTCTGTTGTAGAGCAAGTAAAAGCTGTTGTGTGCATCATTTCCACTTTTATGCATCTCCCAGTAATCCTGTTTCATTCAGTGGACCAAGCCTTTGTGTTTATTTGGCATCATATTCTCCCAAACTATTCGGACTTATTAATGCTATATTAAAGAAAGGAGACGTGCTATTCTAAACCAGTGACTTTGTTCAGTTGTGTCTAAACATGAGTGGCTTATGTGGGCATATAGTTGCCTGGTTGATGAAGAGGAGTTGGCCAACAACAACCAGATGTTAACCTGTTTGCTCTAAACGATAACACTGTGCCACTTTAAAACTTCTGGCTTATGTTGTGATCGGATGGCACCCACTACAACTAAAGCCCATAATTTCAAACATTAAGCCCTGAACTATATAAACCTGATAAGTGGCAGTGTTAGAAAAGGCGAGAGTTCAACACAACGGGCTAGCGGTGGTTAGCTGTGCGTCGGCTTTGTGCCCGGCTTGACTTGTCTTAACAAAAGCTAACGCTAGCATCCTTCAGTGTACCATGGAGGGTGGTTATGTATAACAGGAGCCGGTCCCTTACCTCCCATGCCCCCAGTAATAAACCTCCAGTTGGTATATGATGATTTTTTGGCACTAAGGCTCTACAAGGTATTTTATGTTCAATACAAGCTTTAATATGTGAGAGTTCCCAAAAGTTAGAGCTAGTAACAGTCCATGCAATATGATTATATGTTTTAGAAGCTCTCTTCAGCCTGCTGTTTGACATGTCAGTCATGTTATTAATATAAATTTGGTTATATAAACCTTAGAAGCACAACCTGCTGTACCAGTAAACCTGTTACTAAAGCCAAGATGGCTGTGGCAGTCTACTAACCCAGGGGATCCCAAACTTTTCAGACCGGAACCCTCAGAGTAACCATGCAAGTGCCTGTAGCCTCCACTGCAAAATAAAATGTACCTATGATCATTTCAAGATGCAAAATTAAAATGTTTGTTTGAGTAGCTTTTATGTTATCTGATTATCTGATCTAATTACACAAGAACATTTTTTTTCCAATCAAAATTGTATTATATACAATTTAACATTTCAAAATGAAATCTTCCAAGCCATCTCATCCATGACATTTCTTTATTGGAGAATTGCTGTACAGTATAAAATATTTGCACTCATGTCAGCCAATGTGTGACCTTTTATTTATTTACCTTTGTGGGCTCCACATTTCCTCCAAACTAAAAGACGGTCTAGTTTGAGCCCAGGTCTAGCTGGTATACGTCTGATAACTCTCTGAAGGCTGGAACTCTTTACTGGTTGGTTTATGGCTCTATCCTCATTAGTAACAACCTAAACAAATCCATCTCCGCAAAAGTTCACAATGTGGCTTTGTGTTTCAGAATGCCATCAGAGGAAAATACTGTGGAGCCCTCTGACCAGGGACCCTCACCGCCCTCCAGCAGTGCAGGGGCCGCATCCACAGAAAGTCCTGCCCACGCTGACAAGCGGCCACGAGGCAGGCCCCGCAAGGATGCTGCCATCCTTGCCCAGGCACCACCGTCATCCTCATCCAAGAGCAGAAAGAAGTAGGTTCCTCTTTTTAAAATCAAAACCAGAAGGTTGTTTTAAAAATGATTCTACTAAAAGTTTGTTTGGTTCCATACACATTCCTCTGTTTATTCTTAACAGTAACATGTAGTTATTGTGATAGTGAAAATGGTCAGACAAAAACCTTGAAATTTGAAAGTTCATTCATTTGAACAATGAGAGCTTCATGTGTCCACAGTAAACTTTAGACATAATGCAAGTCAGTGGTGCTCGACCTAAAAGGCTCTTGATGTGACAAAAATATAAATACGATGTGAGAAAAGGAACAAGCAATCCTGTGCTTTGCTTTAGCTGTGATAGAACAGTTTGAGACATCTCTAATTGAGTACTATGGTGATGTATTTGATATATTTTTAGAGTGCTGTATCAGTGTCGATGATGTACTAACTAATCAAAAAAGTCTTGAATAGTAATGGTGTTGGACCGAATGTTAGAATGGTCTTAATCTGTATCTAGTGTGATGTCTGAGGTCTAAGAAATTATTTTGAGTTGAAAATGTAATTAAGCTGAATAAAGATTGTTTTATTATCTTAGTAAGTACTTCATTATCATTGTGGTATCTAAGGCGCTGTCCTGTATCGGGCCTTTTCCTTAGTTTCAAAATAACATTTGAAATGTTCTTATCTTGACAACAGTAGTCCCTAACACACCATCACCTAAAAAAACATTGGCTGAAAAATAAAGCCGAATGTGCAGAGGGCATTTATTACACAGAGGAGACACAGTTTTTACATTACAGGCTGTACATAATGAATGATTGTAAAATGTATGGTAGCCCAATTCTTGAGTCATGCCCCAAAATGGTAGCCTGGTAAATCCAGATTTTCAGTCTGATCACCAACCTCCACTGCATCTCAGGCCAAACGCAGACGGACACATCTCAGATTTGTTTTTCATTCACATATGACGTAATGTCATTTACCATTTAAACGTATCTTGCGTAAGATTTACAGAAATGTATTGCTCATTGCTTTTGTAGAAATTGGCAGTATTTTTCGGTCCTCTGTGTTACTTTTTTTCCCTTTTTTCTCAGAAGCCCTCTTGTTCATTTGGAAACAAGCAGAGCATGCGTTTCTGTGCTTGACTAATCCGCCTGTCAGTCCCACTCGTTGGACCATCTTTGTACAGTATAGGAAAAGCATGTTTTCACTGGCCAAAGAATTAAAATCACGTTATAGTTCAATGAAGGAGAATAGTGTGTATACAGTGAGTGAGTGGTGACAGCGGTAGATGAAGTCATGCTGTGAGAGGGAGGACTGTGATGGGACAGGGAGTGCACCGTCCCATCACTACATGGGGACAAACTTGAACTTTAAACGCAGATTTCACCTTTTATTCAGGTGGCAAAATAAATAATTTGATGCGCCTATACCAAAGAATTACTCAAGAGTCTCTTTACCATTGTTTTTAGTTTGAATCTGGCTTACTGATTCATCGCAATACATTTTAACATTGTGTTTTTTTAAGAATATGCTTCTAGCAGACAAAGTTACACAAAGCCAACGTTCAAAATGGCAAAGTGTTAAAAGTTAATGTGCGTGGCAAAGGAGAGTGTGTCAGAAATTGCTCTTGTAAACCTGGTTGTTGGAATTTACTAGATTTGCCCACGCTCCATCTGCTAGCCTGCCCATCTCCAGTTGATCCACGCTGGGATTTCGTGGCGGCCCTCTCTGAGCTGGAACTACTTACCACAGCATTATTTTCACCTTTTCTTTTTTTTCTTTTTTTTCCTCCTGCTCTCCCCATGGTGGAGCAGTGGGGGATAAGTTGTCCTGGGTATGAGGCTGTGTTAGTATAGAAGGTTTGTCAGAAAAACAGCTTTTAATATCTAATGAATTTGTTTGTCTAAAATGCTGTGGAAAAAATGTCACTACAGAAATCCTAAGTGTGCACTTTACCGTTGTTCTTGTATATTGATATATTTGGCATTATAGACTCTTAAAAACGAGCTTGGGGAAGAGAAGAAACTCCATTATTTGCCCCAATTTGTAACACCAAATGTATGTAAAAGCAAAGGCTAACTTAAGGTATCGATACATGTAAGATTATGTAAAACTATTGACCTAAATGATCCCACTTTTCTGATGAGATGAGGCAGATTTTGGGTCGGTCTTATCACTTTCAAGTTTGTTATTTTGAAAAGGAAGTTGTTTAAAAGGTGGGGTTGTTGGCTCAGGTCCAATTCAGATTTTTCTCCGGTGGCATAAATTCTAACCCCACCTCCCTTTCTCCATCCGCTTCCTCCCTCGCTTCCAACTTCTATATCTTTGTCAGCCCCCCAGAGACGGGCTGTTCTCATTTGGGCTTTGTGTGTTACCTCACAAGCAGTCCATGTTGCATTTTAATTCGGACTATTACAAATGCATTCTATTATGGATACTCTCACCTGCATTGGCAAACTAATATTTGATGATAAAAAATATTACATTAAAAATAAAATATTATGACAGTTGATTACTACTCATGTGCTAGTTTAGTGTGACTCGTTAAAGCACATGTTGAGTTATTTTTCATATTATCTATGTCATACGTTTGGCCCTTCAGGGCAGCACCTAAAGAGCTTCTTGGACTTCCAAAGACTCTACTGCTGTGGCCTCTGAAAGAAGCAAGGCTGCCAGCCTTTGTTATTGGTAGAGATGAAGCAGTATATTGAGCCAATATTTGCACTTTTAGTGTTATTCCTATGCAATTTTTTAAACACATAGTTAAATAGAGGGCACAAAATGTTTAAGCAGAACTGTGGGTGACTAAAGAGCTACAGCCATTACATTTAGGAAGAGAAGTGTACAGTTTAGGCAATGCCCAAGATTAAAGTCATTGTATATGAGTTATAATGGGCGTAAATTACCTAAATTGGCTCTACAGCTACAGAGCTTATCACTACACTGTCTGATATGTTTCCGTTTACAATCAAATCTCTAGTCCTCTGACCACCACCAATCGGCAAATTTATACCGTCTTTTGTGCATCTTATTCTAGGGGGCGCACCAGAGCAAGAGCTTCTATGGATGAGGAGGACAGCATGGACGGGACTGAGATCACAGAGACCATAGGCCCTCAGGACACAGGTAAACTGAATGTGAGGATGGTGCCATAAAGATAGAGCGTACTTTCTCTCCTGGAAAAGGATAAATGAGTTTTCTTGTGGCTTCCAGTGCTTCTACTTGAGGACTAGAATTGAAAGGGTTTAGCTTGAGCTGTGAAGCTCTACATGCACTTTCCCTCCTGCTACCGCTCCATCTCTCCTCCTGCTTGAAATTGGCATTGAGGTGCAGTGGGAAAGAGCCCAAGGCTAATGCCCTCTAAAAGCTTTTTAAAATCCCATCAGTCTCTTCAGACCCATTTATGTGCTTTTTATGTGTACATCGTATCACATGACCACGTCTCACATTCTCATACATCTTAGTGCTATCATGTTGATTAGAGGTAAATAATGAACACTTGGCTTTTTTCTATGTACACTTTAAACACATAATTTGAATATGGCAGATAATATTAAGACTTTAGTATGTCTGTTTGTTGTGCAGGCTGCCTTTTATTCTGTATGTCTGCTATAACCACAGTGATTCTCTGAGTGCCCTTCCCTTGTAGCCTCAGGCTAATTGTAATCTTTGGTTCTGTTGATTCTGTTTATTCTCGTTTGCTGCTCAGGTCAAGTAGTCCTGTCCTTTTGAAAAGGTCAGCACACTAGGGTTAAATTGGCCATTGTTAATTTATTGAACAACACTGCAAGAGTGCCACTTATATTTTTCACAAAATATGTAAAAGTAAAAGATATGCATTGAATCCACATGTAAACTTGTTAATATCCTTTTGTCTTTTTTCCCTTTGCGGAGGCAATCACACAGTCAGTGATTTAGGAGGTTTTTAACCCTATAAATGCATGTCATCAAAACTAGACAAAATTAGCTTTGAAGGTAAAGTAAACCACTGAACCCCAGGTTCTGGGTTCAAAGACACCACAATGGACAAATGTTAAGTCCTCTCTTGCTGTTGCTTTCAGACCTTCTAGTGCAGCCAGCGGAGACGGTGGAGGTGGTCACCACTGAGGAGGAGGAGCTTGTGGTGGAGGAGGTGGACGAGAGCCTTCCTGCTGAGCTTTTACCTGACCTGTCTGTCCCAAACAGAGAAGTTACAAGCAGGTAACACAGTGCAAACATGAAGCCAGCACATTCCCATTTTTGAAAAGACCCTTTGCTCAGTTTGTATTATAAACTCAGTAAAAATTCTGTCCACAATTGTTGAGTAGCATTTGAAGTAGTGTTTGGCTGGTACTTTCTTAGATAATCTTCTCATTGCTATTGTTAACATTGGTGCCAATACTGAGAGGTGTGCAGGTCTGAGCGTGAGGTAAAAAAAATGAAACAATCTAAAATAAGAGAGAGAAAAGGCTATCTAAGGCTGCACAATCCTAATTCACTGCAGAGCAGTTTCATATCATAATTAGCCACAGAAATTGTATACTATTGCAGTGTTTCCCCGAGGTTTACTGCAGGACCCGGGGCCAAATGCGGCCCTCAGACCAATTTTTATTGGCCCTCAGGCCTTCAGTTGAACTGGCCCAATTGATGATAATCAGTACTTTTTATGGCAAATTTGAGTAATCCTGCCAATATAACCTAAATAACATCACACTGCACTGTCATACAGACCTAATATTAATATTTCAAGCATTATTTAAAGTTTGAAGTCAAAACTATGTTAAATGCGCCCGTCTGAATGATCCACTGTGGAGTGGGGGTGTGGAGTTTGACTGCGTACATCAGGAATGTCAAACTCATTTTCACCGAGGGCCACACCAGCAAAATGGCTGCCATCAAGAGCCAGATGTAACTGTGCGGCAGGATAAATGTCACTAAATGTAAACAAATGTCATGTAAAATAAATGCAATTATTTTTTAACTTGTTAAATAACGGTTTCTGTGATAAACTGACATTTTTAAAATGCGTGTATCTGGTCGGGACACACCTGCTCACAGACCTTCAGCTCTGTGTCAAATTCGTCCTTTTACAGCCTTTTAATTATTGGACAATTAGTTGTTTTTCTTGCAGACTCACTTTTGCACACTTAGCTCCGTGTTTGAGGTCAAAATGTAGACGTAGATTGTACCGACCCCGCCTCATAACACAAAAAACATACAGGTTTTTCTCCTCAAAGCACAAACTTGTATTCACCTTCACCTTTCTTCCTCCCAACTTCCTTCCACGCCAACAATTTTCGGCTTCATGAACATTTTGTGATGATTATTTGCAAATATTTCTCAGTTCCACTTGCCGGGAAAATCTCATTAGTTTATTGTCAATGCACACATTAAAGCAGCATAGACTTATTTTAAAATGACAGTCATGCCTTTTAATTTATCTCCTCGCGGGCCACATAAAATGATGTTGCGGGCTGCATTTGGCCCCTGGGCCTTGAGTTTGACACATGTGGCGTACATGCACGCGCCCGATAGTAGGCTTCAGCGTGCTGCAGGATAGTAAAATGTGCTTATAGATTATATTGATTTATAAATATTGGTAATATTTAATTGTTTAAATATCTGTTCTTTAATATTGTTTTAAACACCTCATAAAAATGTTTTATAGTAAATTTATATCATACATTGCTGTTATGAACTCTACACATGATCTAACAGGCTACAGTTATTTGCTTCTGAATTAAAGAAGGAGCAGACAAGATCAGCACAACAGTCACAGTGGAGCAAATGGCACCTCTACTCACTGCTTTACAGTCCAACCTATGAGCCTAACCCATGTACAACTCTATTTATCTGTGAAACGATGGCGCTAACAGCTTTATCTAAACTGCTAGGTTTGACCAGGTTTTGACCATTTACCAAGTGCCACTAAGCATTAATAAGCATTTTATTATAATCTACAAACTCTAGTTGAACTTACTCCTGAGGTGGGACGGTTTCTGCATCTGTCCCATGTTGTTGCTGGAGATCAGCAGAGCTGTGCCGACTATGGCACAGTGCAAAACCCGGACCGGATTCCTTTGCCTGTCAAATCCAGCCTGTAATTCAGGGTATGAGAGAAAATACGGACTGTATTTCTATGAATACAGTAGTTTTTATGCAGCAGTGGAATGATGGGTGATCAGCATTGCATAATTTGATTGCCAGGCTGGGAGGGGCTGTTGATGGGGCGCCCTGCCAATATAATGATAGGGAAAACACCGCCCACAGCAAACTGAAAAAATACAAATTTAAATACTGACATTCTGACAATGGCCAGAAACAGCACTTTTCTCATAGGCCATTCTTTTCATATGACGTGAAAAAAGGAGTGTTTTAAAAAGAAGAGTGCAGTGATTGGCCCTGAAGAGCTGTGTCTTTGTACTTTTCCTGCCCAAAGCACTGCGTCTTACTTTGTATGAGCTGCCCACCCCTTCTGTTATGCTACTGCCCCGTCAACCCCATCTGCAAAAAGGCCAGGGCCCCAAATCTTCTCCTCGTGCAGTGAAAAGGTGGTTTTCTGCACGGATGGAGGCGACACAACCCAGGTGCCACTTTGATAAAGGTTGTAATCAATCTTGGAGTCTGTCAGTGATATTAATACGTCTGACTGAAAACAGCCCAACTGGATCTCATGAGAGCTTATTAATAAGAGGGTATTCAATTCATTCAAAAATCCATTTTAATCTTGTTTATTTATCTACATAAACATGTTTTTGTCTAATATCAGTTAAACATCCTCACGTGAACCTGCAAAATGTCTGTTTCAGTGAGCGCCTCTGTGCCTTCTGTTACTGTGGTGGGCGGAGCCTCCTGGGTCAGGGGGAACTTCATGCATTTAGCATCCCCTCTCGGCATGACGCGACCAGTGGTGGTGAACAAACTGTGGCCAGAGAAAATACCTTGGAACACAGGGAACAGCTCAAGTAAGTAGTCAACATCTGAAGACTCTTACACATTTTCCCCAGTTAGAAGTAATCTAAAAGGGATTATCTTGTCAGAGTTGAATCTAAGGTCTTAAAGGGGTGGTTCTGATAACAGTTTGTTTATGTCACTAGACAGAATAGATGCCCTTGTTCACCGCATCACGTAGCTCTCACCAGACGTCTCTGTGCTCTCTAACACGTCCTCCTCACTCCTCCTCACTCCTCCTCACTCCTCCTCACTCCTCCTCACTCCTCCTCACTCCTCCTCACTCCTCCTCACTCCTCCTCACTCCTCCTCACTCCTCCTCATTCCTCCTCATTCCTCCTCATTCCTGATGCTTGTATTCTTCCTTCTTGTTCATTCTTTGTGCAGCAAAAATATATATAAGTCTGTTATTGTTTTTTATTAGTTCTTTTTCTTTTTTATTGTAGTGGGCCGGACTGCTCTGAGGCAGAACCTGAGAGAGCCAACCGATTTTGGGATGAGCTTTCTCATGTAGGACTTCCTCAAGACCTCAATGTCCAGTCTCTTTTTGAGTCAGGTAAGTTTAACTGTTATAGGCTTCAACATGTCTGTCCATCCATATTATGTATTTCTCTAACTTGTTATCATTCCTATTTGAAAATCAAGGCCAGTGCTGGGCACATCATAGTTGTGCCTTGTGGTCCGAAGGCATTCGTGGTAGCGAGGGACAATCTCTGCTTAACGTGGACAGAGCAATTGACTCAGGGAGCACAAAGGTAAGCCAGAGGGGCATTCGTGGTCTAATGGCTGTTAATACCATCTTAATGTGTTGGGCCAGCAGGGAGGGGTGCAGTTGTGAGCACAGCAAAGCTGATAGATCAGACTGGTTGGTAAAGGTCGCTCTGGCAGCAAGGCTCTCTCAGCTGTGAAATGGAAAAGGTCACGCCACTCAGCAGACCCAGCTCTTGCGGCTGCTTAGTTCCTTGTGTTGGCTTTGGTGCAGCGTTTTCTTCTGTTTACAGCCCATTAGTGCTGTAGCCCATCAGCACAACGTCAACTTCAAGTGCCTATTGCTGCACACCTTTTTACATAGAAAGAATTAATGTGAGGAAGACTGTCAGTTGGCCCAATCTGTTTGTTTACAAATTTTTATAGGTTACATTCTTTGATGCCCATTTTTTTATATTATTTGTCTTTCTACAGCACTGTGCATACTGCAAGCGCCTTGGAGCATCCATCAAGTGCTGTGCTGAAGGATGTGCTCAACTTTACCATTACCCCTGTGCAGGGGCTGCCGGGACATTTCAGGATATTCAGAGTCTCTCTCTCCTCTGCTCAGAACACATTGATTTGGCCATAGAAAAGTGTAAGATAAGCAAATACTAAATAATAATAATAATAAAAATGTATTTGAAAAAGACAAAGGACTTGTCGACTGGCCTTTCCTCAGATGTTTTTTTTCCCTTTAGTTGTAGATGATGTAAACTGCGTATTGTGCGATAGCCCTGGTGATCTCCAAGACCAGCTCTTCTGCACCAGTTGTGGTCTCCATTATCACGGGATGTGCCTGGATATGGTCGTGACCCCTCTGAGGAGAGCAGGCTGGCAATGTCCTGAGTGCAAAGTCTGCCAGACTTGCAAGTGAGTAACTACCCCTTGATTTGCTGAATATCTTTGTTTTCTTACTCATATTATCAGTAAATGTTTGTTACCTCTGGTTATGTTTGGATTTGATAATTGTTTTACTTTTTGTTTTGGTGAAAATATAAGGTCCTGCAGCTTTATCTATTGACCTTATGACCTTTAATACAACAGTAGCAACAAGTCCCGTTTGCCACTGGCTTCGGTGACCTCATCCTCCTTGTTATTTAATCCTGAATACATTGATTTGGTGTAGTGTTTGGCTGGAGCAAAATGTATTAATAATAATAATAGTAATAACGAAACAAAATGTTTATCATTTTTTAAGGCCCAAGCATTTCTTTTAACCTTTAGTATTTGTTGTAGGAACCCTGGAGAGGACACGAAGATGTTGGTGTGTGACATGTGTGACAAAGGGTACCACACATTTTGTCTACAGCCAGCTATTGACTCTATTCCCACCAATGGATGGAGGTGTAAGGTAAATATGTAGGAATAAATGGTTAAATCTGATGAGTTGCGTTAAGCCTTAAGTAAAATAATGAATCAGTGTAAACTTTAAGGTGACTCTAGACATTAAGTGTACATTTCCCTATAAACTGCATTAATAAATGAATGTTCTGTTTTTTAGAATTGCAGAGTGTGCATCCAGTGTGGGACGCGGGCCAGTGGTCAGTGGCATCACACGAGTCTCATGTGTGAGATGTGTGCTCAGAACCAGGACCCCGCTCTCTGCTGTCCTCTTTGTGCCTGCATTCTGGACCCTGAGCGCCACAAAGATGTGCTATCCTGTCACACGTGCAAACGGTAAATTTCATAGTGTATTGTTGGTTCTATTTAAAGGTACACGGGGGTAACATTTCTAGTGGAGGGTTTGCCACCTACTTGTCCTCATGGAGATGTAATTGTTTTTTTTCCTTTTAATGTTAGAAACAAGCAGGTCAGCTCTGCAAAGAGGAAACCTCGCCCCCTAAGGATGCATGTTTTTAGAGGGATTTTATAAAAATAAAATGAAATGAATGCATCATGAATCAGATCTATTTCATACTGTGGAACATTGTAGGCAAAGCTGTAACATCTCCATAGAGAGTAGAGGCTTTAGCAAAAGAAAATTGAATTCTGTCAACTGGACAAAAGTTTTGTCCAGTTGATAGAATTTAATTTTCTTTTGGTATGGAACCTACCTGGATGACTGCGGCATTACAAATGTGAAAGAGGCTTGTAATATTCAGGTCCTTCATAACTTTGGAAACAGTCATTTTAATTATTGAATAGTCATATTGATTTTTTTTTTGTATACCAACTGATCAGTTTTGTGGTTACATGGAGAGTAATTGTCCTCTTCTTTCAGATGGCTACACCTGGAGTGTGAGCGTCAGAACTCAGGCCAAACAGAAATCCAGCCCAGAGAGGACTACATTTGTTCTAACTGCAGGCCTCCTGCTGCAGAGCGTGTGCCCCGAGCAGAGGACATGGAGCTGGGCCCGGAGCTCAGCCCACAGCCATCCCCCATGCACACAGACTGTGAGACGGACCCACAGCTGGCCCCAAAGCACACGGACCTACAACCCTGCTCTCACACCCCTTCCCAAACGCACAAGCACCCCCCAGAGGAACTAGACCCAAAGCCTGCTCAGGGCGCTGTCTCAGAGGAGAAGGTCATTCCACCATACACCCCTGGTACGTATCCCTACTTGATTCATACTGGCATGTGTGGGTGATCAGCCTTCTTTTTAGAAGAGACATTTCAAAACCTCATTATCTTATCAAAATCCTGTCATTCTTACAATTTCTTACCTACAGTATAACAACCTTGGCTCCATTATTTTTCCCAAATTCTTACTGTAATGAGAATGCACCATTATTTCCTATTGCCTACTATACCCAGGTTATTCTGGAGCAAATGCACCGAATGTCATATTGCAATAACATTCCATTGTACTATCTTTTATATAATATGGTGTTTACATTTTGTGTTGGCCTCCATGTTTTTTTCTCACAAGAGCAGGGGGTTGTGAATGGGAATGTGTGTTCAGCGTTGGTCAATAGTTGAAGGCTAGAGATGGTTTGGGGCCCATCTCCTAATTGACTTTCTGGCATCAACACCGGATGAGCACCTGCAAGCTGCACACTCATGAGCCCAGAGCACAAGACTCTGGGATGTGGGTTGTCATGGTTACAGGCTTCCCTGGCAGAGATGCTGAGCAGGTGCATGCGTGTGTCAGGAGCAGGGTGACATGGGAACTCGTGGATGGAAATGGAGGGTGCCTTGTTAAGACTAGGGTATCTGTACTGTCAGAGTATTGGCCCAGTGTGTGGATGACCTATTCCAGGAATGACTAGATCTATTCAGGACTAACCACTAACTGATGTCCTTCATCCCAATGAAATGGAGAGAGGCAGCCGGAAACATTTGGTAATCTAAAATGAAAGCATCCTAAAGGTTTATAGATGGAATAGAGATCTTTATTGCAGACTTTTGGTCCATAATAAAAAAAGGGAAAAACAATATAAAAAACATAAAAAAAACAATAAGAGACCCCTAACCGTACCAGTGTTTCCACATCTGAGAAATATAGACACCTTATCCACCACATTTTCTGAATGTTTATTTCAAATGCATTTGTTTATTTTCACTCTCATTTTTTATTAACATGTATTTTTCTTTTATTTCATGACACATTCTTTCATTCATTTGGTCTGTTGTGTGCTTATTATTTTCGTTTTTCTTTTTAGATGTTCCTGAGAACTATCTCACCGAACATTCTGTCAACAAAGTACAAGGTATGAACATTACAATGTAATCACACTTATTTCTTTTACAGATTTGACCTGCAAATATTATGTCAGATCTGTCCTCTGCCTGTTTGACCTGTTTGATTACAGCCATGCTGTTCTTAATGCAATTAAAATTAATTAATCTTTAAATGTACATGAATTAAAATAAGCTATATCTCCTGCTATGCCTGTTCCCTGTAAAATGAATTAAAAGGTCTGATTATATGATGATTTATTTTTTTTATATGTTTACACATATTACTGCTGTTGTTTGACTTGAATCCTCTGTCTATTCTTCCACAGGCTCAAAGTCAGAAACCACAGCACAGGCCACATCTCCTGAGCTGCCTGTCTCCTCAGCAGGTCAGAGATTGGACAGTTTACCTGCCCCATGTTCTCTGGAGTCACTACAGATGCAGGATCACATGTTACAAATGAAGCCAGCAAAGATGGAGACATGCTCTGAGCAGGGCATGCTCACCCCCAGCACAAAGGATTTTAAGGCCATTATCTCTACCAAAGAAACAAGCACTGCACCCGTACCTTTGATGGACCAACCAATGGATATATCATTTCCACAAGCTTCAAATGCAGATGATCTGGAAACGGTTCCTAAAGACACAAACAGGGGAAAGGGAGAGAGCGGTTTTCCAACTGTTAACCCTTCAACTTGTGATTCTGTAGAGAACATGGACATTCTGCCGGAAATCAAACCTAGCCTTTTACTTTCCAGCCTAACATTTGGAGAAAGTTCTAAGTCCTCAGTAGAGCGATTAGCAGAGATGGTCACTGGACCCTCCCATTCCTCACCTTTAGCCAGAGTGATCAGTCCCAGAGAGTCCTCCCACCTGCAGAATACGTTCCTTCATTCAGCGGGACGCAGCCTTCACGCAACTACCCTCATACCACTCACCCCCAAGATTGGAATGGGCAAACCAGCTATTACCAAGAGGAAGTTTTCTCCAGGGCGACCTCGGGCCAAACAGGTAGGGCTATTGGAGAAATGCTCTAGTGCTTTCGGTCCATCTCAAAACTCAAACACGCTTTAGTCACTGGTTAGTATCATACACACCACATGTATCTTCACTGCGATACTGCTCATCATGATCATCCGAGCCCATCGATCCCATGTTCATGTGTAAACGTTATTGACCTTTTCTTCTCACTCAATGCTGTACTAATGCAGTCCAACTTATTTCAAAATTCTAAACTAACAAAATTTAGCTAACTTATTGTAAAGCGCTAATATTAATCTGATAATGCTAACCTTCTATAACTGCTCAAAACCTGCATGTACTAATTATCACTAATGACCCCTCCTGATACAGGTTCAAATGAACAGATTAGTATGTATACTCTTACATAGCCATATACACTAAAGGAGAGAATGTCTTGACTCGTTTCCAGATGGCTGCATTAGAGGCTCATAACATCTCTCTAACATCTTTTTGTATGTTTTGTTTTTTGCTGGCTTTGTTTTTAAGTTGCTGCATTTTGTCGCCCTCCTCTCCCTATTTCTCACACTCTGGCCCACCCCACCCCCTGACCTTAGGGTGCATGGAGCCCCCATAGCCGTGTGAATTCCCCCTTGGCCTGGTCCCCGGACCAGCCCGAGGGGTGGGACGTCTCAAAGACCAGGCAATCCTCAGGCAGCCCAGGCTGGAGCATCAGAGTGGTAAATACTATGGCTCACCAATCACATCTGAAGCTCACTCATTTAGCCGGGTTAAAGAAAGTCTCTGAATCACAGGTGCAGCAAAAGCTTGGCAACGCTTTTTGTTTTGTCAGTGGGTGAAATCGTACAAGAAATAAAAGCATGTTCATTTGAAGAGATTTGGAATTAAGATTGTATTTAAATTCTTGTGAGTTTGGGGGGAGAATAAAAATTCAGGGCTTGGATGCAGGTATTAATGGTAAATTCCTCGTGAGTAAATCTAACCATGATAAATCTTTGTGTGTGTGTATGTGTATGTGTGTATATATATATATATATATATATATATATATATATATATATATATATATATATATATATATATATATATATATATATATATATATATATATATATATAATTTTTTTTTTTTTTTATTTTTTTTAATGACGTTCTTTATATTTGAACAATCTTTCTTGTGATACATTTAATGAAAAATATTTTAATACACATTTCAGGTATTTTTGAGAAAGTTTATAAGACAATGTTGAAGAACCCGTTTTTGATTTGACTAAGTAGCATCTAAGGCATGTTTAATTTCCTGCCCAAATACTTGCCCAATATTACAAATGAAGTATGAATTTAAGTGGTTATTGTATAACATATACAAACATTCTGATATTTATATAATTTAAACCCTTTACAGTGGAAGTTCTGACCGAAAGGACAAATGCATTTATTTTCATAACCTTAAGTCGCAGTGAAAGGCTCCCCACCTCACAATGCTGCATTTGCTTTTTCACTGATGCATTTTGTGCTCCTCTTGTAAAGGGTCGTGGCTCAGGCTTTCCAGGGAGGAGAAGACCCAGAGGTGCTGGACTGTCTGGGCGTGCTGGACGCGGCCGGGCCAGAGGGAGAAATGGAGCCAGTCCCAGCTTCAATCCTGGGGTAGATGCTTACAGCAGGATTATTTTCTACAGTGCATGCTTTTAATCTACACCTCCCCTTTACTTCACACTTTTACTCTGTGATTTTCAGATCACTGCGATTGAAACATCATATCCAATCAAAGAGGAGGAGGAGAGTGCCATGCATAATACTGTGGTTATATTCTCCAGTAATGACAGCTTCACCATGAAACAGGTCATTGTTTTTCAATTTTAATTGGGGCACTAGTAGTTTGTTTAGTGTATTTTTTTAATCTGCATGAGTTGAAGATGCTTACTCAAATCATGGGTCATGGATACAGTTATTTTCTTGTCCTTGAATTGGACACCAGATGATAAATTTCTCTGTGGGAAATAACTGAACTGTTGTTCCAGGACATGTGTGCGGTGTGCGGAAGCTTCGGTCTTGGTGCTGAGGGCAGACTTTTAGCCTGTGCTCAATGTGGTCAGTGCTATCATCCGTTCTGTGTAGGTGTAAAGGTATGTACTGTTCACCTATGGCAAACATATTTCAAAGTATGTTTCATGTAAATGTGTAAACTTTTGCTTTGAGCAGATGAACAAAGTGGTGTTGAGTAAAGGCTGGCGCTGTCTGGAGTGCACAGTATGTGAAGCCTGTGGCCAGGCCACAGATCCTGGTCGTCTGCTTTTATGTGACGACTGTGACATCAGCTATCACACTTACTGCCTGGACCCTCCGCTGCAGAATGTACCCAAGGACAGCTGGAAGTGCAAATGGTGAGCCATGTCATAAATAAGAAGTCACACATCTCATGCATAAACCACTCAAACTGCCAGATGATGAGCATTAGAATTTTTATCCTGTTTGCTCACTTTCAGAAATATGTTGAAATTGTACTACATTTGGGAATGCTTGGGTTATGACGTTGAACCCTTGCGTCTTGTTTACCCTCAATGCGGAGTGTGTTCTGCTTGTGTTTTTTAGTGAGTTACTTGCAGACTGCCTGTCACACAAACTATGGTGCACTGCGGTGCGTAATTGGCCTCGGTCTAATTAGGGTGTTGGGGAAAAAAAAATCATCTCCTAGCGTATTTCCGCAGGCTCGCACCTCCCTTGGACCGACCTCCACACTAGCTCCGAGGCTTGTGTGTCAGCACTCATGATTTTAATTACTTTAGATTTCTTGCATGACCTGTGCCAAGCTTGAACTGCACCAGACTCTCTTTAGGTGTAAACCTGGCATCACTCGCCTTTAGTCCACTCTGCTTAGCCTGGTTCCATTGTTGTTGTTCTGTCTGTAGAATCTGGGACCATATTTGGAAATAACTTGTGGAACGCATGAACACTACTAGCACAGGTATTAAACACTTCTGACCAGTGAGTGATCAGAAGTGTGTGGTACCTGCTTGACCTGGTTAGACTCCTGATGGAGCTCGGACTAAAAATGTAAAGATGGGTTAATAAACACTCTTGTTTGTTTACCTATTTGCTGCAGGTGTGTGACGTGTACTCAGTGTGGTGCTACTACACCGGGTTTGAGGTGTGAGTGGCAGAACAATTATACCCAGTGTGCCCCTTGTGCCAGCCTCAGCACATGCCCCATCTGCCTGTTGGACTACAGTGAAGGCACGGTCATTGTGCAGTGCCGGCAGTGTGACAGGTGAGCATTGTCTTAAAAACACCTCCGCTCAGATGACTCTCAGATGACCTCTTTGCAGACATTTTTGGTATCTTAATTTGCACCTTCTTCAACCATGTTTTTCTCCGCAGATGGTTTCATTCCTCTTGTCAAGGTCTCCATTCAGAAGAAGATGTAGAAAAAGTGGCTGACAGCTGCTTTGACTGCACAATGTGTAGAGCTTTTAAGACCACTAAAGGTTCTTGCTTACATTTTTAATCCAAGTGGAACTCTTGCCATACATTTGCTTTTCTTTTAATCTTTGTGGTATGTTTTTTTATGAATTGTCCTACAGCAGTCATGACCAAGGTCAGAGATACAATCGAACCTGTACTTATGACACAAATTTTCACCAAGGCTAAAGAAATTGGTAAGCATTGTATTTTTGCCAAGGCCTTCTATTTTTTAATTAAAGGCTTTAGCCATAAACTTAATTTTGCAATGACTTTCTTTTAGATCTCTCAAGAACCTACACCCAAGATGGAGTCTGCCTGACAGAATCAGGCCTGTGCCAGCTCCAGAGTCTGTCTGCCACAGCATCACGCCGTCGAAAGCCTAAACCAAAGCTCAAGTTAAAGATCATCAACCAGAACAGTGTGGCTGTGCTGCAGACGCCTGTGGATCCTCTCTCTGAGCTCTCACGTGATGAAGACATGGAGGATAACAGAGGTACCTGCGGTGAAAGAGGTCATTACTAAGCCTGACAATAATGTTTATAAATGAGTAAAATAAGACTGTGGGTTTTATGCAGTCAGCCTGCTGCTCTGCTGCTGAATGGAGTTTTGGCCCCAGTATGGAGGCAGAGGGGCCCAGTTGGGGATTTGTGTAGCACAGGGCTGTCGCTCATCATCACTGCTCTTTCCCTCACACAGAGGCGGAGCTCATGGATTGTGAAGCAAAGTCCGACTCAAGCCTGGAGCGGGAGCCAGTAGAAGAGGACTCCAAAGGGGGCGATGGCGGCAAAAAGCGGAAAAGGAAACCGTACCGGCCGGGTAGGGCATCTGATTAAAGGAGACAGCTCCTCTCAAGTGTAAAATGGCACAGTACATGGTTGAAATCTTGACGGGGCTTACCTAGTCTTTGAGATTTCAAGCCGAAATGATGGATAATTAAGTGTAAACAACTCTAATAATGAAATCTAATGATGTCTTTAGGTATTGGAGGCTTTATGGTCCGCCAGAGGAGTCGTCCAGGGCAAGGTCCAGGGAAAGCCAAGCGCACCCTTTGTAGAAAGGATTCCACTGGTTCTGTGTCAGAAAACCCCACAGGAAATGATGGTATAAACTCCTTTTATCTCTGAAGTAGACAAGAGCACATTGAAAATCCATACATTCTACAGAAAATGTATTTATTACCTTTGTGTGCTGTAGGGTGGACCGAAGGTCTACCTGATACCCCTGTAGATGAGATGCCTCCTGGATCAGAGGTTCCAGAGAAAATAAAGAAGCGATACAGAAAGAAGAAGACCAAGTTGGAGGAGGCTTTTCCCACCTACCTCCAGGTCTGCTGTGATTTGGGGTTTATTTATGCATTTGTATGTGGATATGTGTATTCAAGACATAAATAATTCTAGTTTACTACATTCTCTAGTAAATTAGAATTATTGACAGTTTGATAATTATTTAGATGCCTACCCAGATGTTGAAGCTGAGGAGACCTGTCTCTCATCTTTTATTTGGCCCCATTGTGAATGATATTCATAAGTCTATTTCAAGATGACTTAATGGCTCCATATCTATAACTAGTATGTCATTGTCATTTTGCATTAGTGGAAACAAATACTTGTCTTTGCCTCACTGCTAAGGGCAGTTGTCAGTGTTGCTCTTTATCTTTCCTACTGTAGGAGAGGAACCGTCGGTCTAACCTTAAGGTCCAAGACAGAAGCACATTTCATGAATTATTGAAAGAGCAACACATTGGGCTTTTAATGTCTTTGTGCAGCAGGGAGTCGCTGATACATGTCATGAAGGATAGTAGATGACTTGTGGGTTTAAGTGGTGGGGGAGGTAGATGCTGCATTAGATCAGTAGCGGCATGGCTGAGACTTGAACCTTTTATTTATGACTTTATCATCAAATATTTTGTGTTTGTCATAATTTTCAGGAGGCATTCTTTGGAAAGGATCTGCTGGACAAAAGCAAACAAAGCAGGCAGCAGGGGGCAGAGTCAGGTTTTCTGGAAGAAGGCCAAAGTCAAGTGGAAAGAAAGCATCCTTCCACCTTCCTGAGCCGGCCATCAAATACAGTTGTCAGTACTGCACCTGACAATAGACTAGCAGCAGGTATGTATAGGGACAATATCTAGTGCCCATTGTGAATGGTGCAATTGTACATGGTATATATCTCTGCACTTGGATTAACCTTTTCTAACCCAACTGGGCTGTACTGTAAATGTTGCTGACTGTGGTCAGAAGTTTGTCATTTTACTGTTTAAATCAAATAAGGGTTTGTTGTGTACCTACACACAAAACTAGTTTACAATAATCACCCAAAGCCCACTCATATCCATTCAACATCTTATGATTTGTGACCGTTTTGTTTTCTTTCTTTTTGTTTCTTCCTTTTTTCCTTAATTACAGAGGCACCTGAGGAGCCTTTAGTTGATCTGTCTGATGTTTTGAACTCTGATGCAGACATCTTGGGAATGCTGGGAAAGACAAGCAGTGACTCTGGTGCGTTTATGTATATAGTATACAGCTAAAAGCTTACGGCAGTGGTCTTATTTCTTTTGGCCGATTATTTGGCTTTCACCAATATTCTGTCAGTACAACTTTCTTGTGCATTTGATCCACCCTTGTGTTTTTGGGTTTTTTTTTTTGTTTTGTTTTTTTGCATCGTCTACTGCGTGTTGTGCTTGTTCTGTCCACACAGTTTTCACTCATTTGATCTGGTTTTGGGTTCTTGTAGGTCTTGATTTTTGCTCCTTCCAGGTTGACAGCTCGCCTCCTCCTTTTGGTAAGGGTGCACTGGCCTACTAATCCCCCGCTTCAGTGTGTTCTTCCTCTCACACTGCGCGCCTGCCTTTCTGCATGTATATGCTGCTTCTTATTAACCTTTCCATTTTAATCTTCTTAGCTCTTAACCCAGTATTTCAGTATATGCTCTTTGTCTGCCTATTGTTGTGATCTTCATTAATGTTGTTACGCTGACAGCATTTTAAACGAGCTATAAATTAAATATATAGACTAGAAACCATCCAACAAGGTTGTCTTTTTTGGTTGTCATTCAGTTTTGGGACCATTTCAGGGTTGTTCACTATGTTTCAAGATTGAATGTGACTTAGACAGTCAAATAATTACATGGTTTGTATTTGATATTAAGTATAATGCAAAGCATTTTGTATGATAACCTACGACCCCTGTAAAGATACAACTCTGTTTGGCTTAGTTGGCTATGAAAGAAAAGCCACAGGTGCCAACTGTACCTTTTTGTAGTGGTTCACAATTAAAAGGAGAAGGTAAAAGGGCACACAAGATCTTTGTTAAATGGGTTCAGTCATTTATAGTATTATAAAATGAAATTGACTATTGTGGAAAATATAGAAACTACAAAAAAACTTTCTCTCACTCTTACTCTTTATTTCCTGTCAACTTTTCAGTTAAACACAAAGTAACCAAAACTACAACAAGCTTATGTGTTATGTCTTCTTTTTCATGTTTGTGTGTTTCAACAGCTGGCCTGGACATTGGGCCACTGGCGGACAGTTCTCCAGTGGCGCCACAGTCTCATGGCGGCCGCAGGACCCCTCGAACCCTCTCTGAAGAGCCTCTGGATGGAATCCTCAGTCCTGAGCTAGACAAGATGGTTACTGATGGTCAGTAATCAATATTGAGCCATCAGTTTTAAAAGATAATTTTACCAAACTGTCTTTTTTTCTTTTTCAGAATCAATTCTCAGCAAGTTCTACAAAATCCCAGGTATTATTAATTGGTTGCAAAACTAGCTTGAGGCTATTGTGTATTATTTGACAAGTTACGCGACACAAAAATCTGTTACAGAGCTGGAAGGAAAGGATGTTGAGGATCTATTCACTGCAGTTCTCAGCCCCAGCACAAGCCAACCACCTCCACCACAGGTGCCTCATCCCCAAGCTCCAGGTCAGCTCCCCGCCTCCTCTGGATTGAATATGCCACACCAAAACACAGGTAGTTTTCATTGTAATAGTGTTGAAAATGCATTTTAAAATGTTGTCATATGCGTAGTTTTTTCACTTGTTGTTCACTTGTGTTTAGGTAATACCATGTTTCCACGAATACCAGTAATCAATGGTGTAATGGGACCAAATCAACGTTTTTCTGGAAGTGCAGCAACTGGGCCCTGCATCCCAGAGAACTTCCCTCTCAATCGAATGCCTTTTTCTGACAATCCCAGGTAATATAGCTTAGAACATTTAGGTGTTTTACGTTTTTTTAACAATGTAATTATTTTGCATTTCCTGAATTACAGAGATAGAAAATTTAATCAAATATCCAGAGAGGCAGGGCCTTGGCCATCCCCTACTCATGGCTTTGGTCCAACACCCCCGGTTTCACTCTCAGAAGGAGAGACTGAAGCCATGTCAAATGCCCAGAAGAGTACACTCAAGTGGGAGAAGGATGAGCCACTTGGAGAGCTTGCAACTGTTGCACCTGTCCTTTATACCAATGTGAATTTCCCCAACCTCAAAGAGGAGTACCCAGGTAAATTTCTCTGATAAGCATTATAATTGTATTGTATCATGAAAAACATTTGCTGCAACTGTAACTTTTTTTTTTTTTTTTTTTTAGACTGGACAACAAGAGTAAAACAGATCGCAAAACTTTGGAGGAAGGCTAGTTCCCAAGACAGGGCCCCATATGTGGTAAGTTTGTACAGATTCATTATCACTAGAGCTGTTCAGCTCAAAATTATGTAATAATGCGTATTAGAAAAATGTCCATTACAGACATTGTTTTTAAGATGACAATTTTTTGAGTTGTTCACTATCATGTACAATCTGAGCTAACATTACAACACAATGAAATGCATTTTTTCTGATAATCCCAGGTAAATGCACCTAGTGAATCATATTTTCCGTTATGTGTTTGATGCTCATTTGTATTTTACGTCTGTTTAGCAAAAGGCAAGGGATAACCGAGCTGCCCTGCGCATCAACAAAGTCCAGATGTCCAATGAGACGGTGAAGAGGCATCATCCACAGCAACAGCCTCCAGAGGTGTTTGATCCCACCATACCACTAGACACAGATCTGCTGTTTAAAGACCCTTTGAAACCAAAAGAGTCAGAGCATGAACAAGAGTGGAAGTTTAGACAGGTAAGAGTGAATGCAGTCAAGTCAGCGTATGCAGCGACAGGGCTACTTTCATTAAGACATCCATGAAATCTACTAAACAACCGCACTATCCTACACATTTACCAACTACCTTGGTTTGTTGGCCCATATCGGTATTCCAAATGTTTGTTTTTATCTTTTGTAATTTTCCCTTTTGATTTCTAATTTGTGCTACCCTTTTATTTCTACAGCAAATGCGCCAGAAAAGTAAACAGCAGGCCAAAATTGAAGCCACACAGAAACTAGAGCAAGTTAAGAATGAGCAGCTCCAACAGCAGCAGCTTCAACAGCATCTTAGTTGCCAGTCAGAAGATGGCAACAACAGTGGAAACCAGAGTCCAGCCTCTCAACCCAGCAACGGCAGCACATCCCCAATGCAACCACCGGGCTCTAAAGAAGGCTTTACCAGACCACAGCTCCCAGGAACCCCCACCTCTGGGCCAGAGGATGTGTTTCTCAGACCTCCTCCTCCACCTCCATCAGGGCCCTTGTCTCAGCCACAGTCCCCACAGGTCTTCTCCCCGGGCTCCTCAGGCTCCAGGCCATCGTCACCTTGGGACCCGTATGCAAAGATGGTTGGAACTCCAAGACCACCACCAGCTTTGGGGCCAAATGCGTGTCGCAGACTACCCGTCGAATCGGGTAAATCCCCAAACTCTCTCATGGAACAGCAAGGGCGTCCCTCTCCTGCTCATGAGTCTTTTGGTTCACCCACTTCTGTTAGCAGTGATCCTTATGCCAAACCCCCTGACACACCGAGGCCGTCCAATGAACAAGATCCTTTTTTGAAGCCCATGGGTCCCCCTCGGGCTACTCAGAGTTCTCAGGGTAGGCCTCCAATGGGGTCACCAGGGAGGGATCCTTATTCAAGGCCTATGATTAGAAATGAGGCTTATCAACGAATGGCCCAGAACAGAATGATCTTGTCGGATCCTTACTCCAGACCTTTACTAACACCAATTCCTGGTAGTAATGAGTCAGGATCTGTTCCCCTATTCAAAACGCCCATGCCTCCACCTCAGGCTCAAGAGTCCTTCAATCGCCCTGACAGATTTAATCAGCAGAATGATCCGTATTCTCAGCCTCCTCACACTCCAAGACCATCAGGAAGTGATAACTTTACAAGTCCCCCACGAATAGGTCAACATCACTCTCAGTTTGTCCAGCCTGGCCAGATGAATCATTTATCTAGAAACCCATATGCACAAGCACCTTCTACTCCAAGGCCAGACCACTATACATATGACCCCTTCGCTCAACAGTCTGGATCAAGCAGGTCATCGTCTAGTGAAAGTGGTCATTCTCGTCCATTTTTTGAGCCTTATGCCAGACCCCCTGGTACCCCACGTCCCCATGACAATTACTGTCAACCAAGCACACCTAGCCCATCTTCGGACCCCTACTCCCAAGCTCCTGCCACACCTCGCCCCAGTGGAATAAATCCGCTTCAGAGAATGTCACCATCTCACTCTGTAGACCCTTATGCCCAGCCACCAGGGACCCCACGGCCATCTGTAGCAGAGAGGTTTTCCAAATCTCCTGGAAGCCAAAGGGGAACTATGGAGCCATTTGCGAGCAGCCCTGGCATGACAAGGGTTGGCAGTAATGACATGTTCTCACAGCAAGGGGGCCTTAGACCACTGCTCAATGACCCCTATGCTCAACCACCAGGGACCCCTCGACCCACATCTGACGGTCGGGGGCAGAGGCCAATGGGAGGGCAGGATGCTTTTTCTCCACCACCTGGCAGAACTCAGGAACCACCTACTCAGCCTGGCTCCCAAACACCAAAACATCCCAGTATCTCTGATGATCAGTCACCTTCACGTCAGGCTGGGCAGACACCAGGCCATGACCCATTTGAGCAAACTCCTACGGTGTCACAGGAAAAAGTGGAGAACACGACACAAGCTGCAACACAAGATCCAGATCTGACCTCTAACAACACATCCATGCCTTGTGCAGCATCAGAGGCTCAGGGTGAAAGTGAAGACAAACTCAGACAGGTGTGTAATCATTTGTGACAACTTGTTGAACTCGATGTAAAATAAAAAACAATTTTGTTCAAAATGCTTTATTTTTGTCTCTTATAGAAATTATGGATTATTAAAATATTGTTTTTATATTGCAGC
Organism: Periophthalmus magnuspinnatus; assembly: GCF_009829125.3. NCBI lineage: Eukaryota > Metazoa > Chordata > Actinopteri > Gobiiformes > Gobiidae > Periophthalmus > Periophthalmus magnuspinnatus. Next base: position 3,994,602 of record NC_047142.1, on the reverse strand, counting down.
GACAAAGAATAAGAGAACTTCTCATCAAGCAACAGCAGCAGCGTGCAATTCGTCAAGAAAGAGGCCCTCAAGAGCCCCCTGGCAATATGCCACCAGGGACACCTCGACCCTGGCCCCAGGAGGGCCATGGGCAGCAAGGGGAAATATTTAACCGGCCTCCCCCACCGTATCCAGGTCAAGCTCCTGTCAGACCAATGAGGTTTCCAGGACCCTTCCCAACAGATCAGCGCATCCCAATTCATAATGATGTGCTACGTGGACCCCCTCCTACAGATCCAAATTTTAGACAACAGGGACTAAGGTTTGTGCTAAAAGCTATTTCGTTAAATCCCTGTGTCTTAAAATAACAAGTGGTATAACTGGGTTCTCCATTTTTGATTTTCCAGGTTTTCTTTTGCGCCCGGTGCTATGGGACCTCAGGGAGCCCAGGAGTTCTTTCCTAGGGGCCAACACCCAATGCAGAATGTACCTCCACAGATGAGGCGGTCAATGTCTGCAGAAATGGCCAAAAACATCGGAAATAACCCCATAGGTTTACAGCACTTCCCATCACGAGGAATGCCTGTACAACAGCATAACATTATGGGGCAACCTTTTATTGAACTACGTCACAGAGCGGCAGAAAGCAGGCCTCGTATGCCCTTTCCTCCTAATGTCATGCAAGGAGGAAGTGTGGATCCCAACATGCATGCCCAGAGGCCCCCAGGCTTTTCAGGGGCACCTGATTCTAGATTGCCCTTAATGCAGGTACCCAGAATGGTAGATCCTTTAACAGGCCAGGCAGTCCATATGCAGCTTTCAGCAAGCATGGGTAATCTACATCAACAAACTCAGATGTGTGGAAACACCATGCTTAAACAGTCTCCTCTAATGAGGTCATTGAGCCAGCCCGCTCCCTCTGACACTCAGAACTTGACATCCACTATGATTGCTAATGCACAGCTTCCTGGACAGACAGATACCATGTCTCTATCTTCTGGTGATGTTGTGGAAGAGAAGCTAGATGGTGAGGAATCTGCTGTGAAAGACCTTGAAGATGTGGAAGTGAAAGACTTGGTGGATGCTGATCTGGAAAACCTTAATTTGGACCCAGAAGATGGTAAAGATCTTGATCTTGAGACAAATGACCTACATCTTGATGACTTTCTCGGAGTCTCGGGTAAATTTGACATCATTGCTTACACTGATCCCGACCTAGATGACATAAAGAAAGACATGTTCAGTGAGGAACTGGATCTGAATGATCCAATGGATGACAACACAGATACTGCAGACAATAAGAATTCAAGTAGCTCCAGTGGAGCTGAGACATCATGTTCAGAGTCTGCACAAGAAAAATCTAATTCTGCCAGTGACCAGTCTGAGGCTGCAGGTAACTTGGACGCTTCTTTGTCTAAAGACATGGCACCTCAGCAGGAAATTAAAACTGAGGTTAAAGAATGTCGGAGCAATTCTGAAATTGTGGAACAGCAAAATCTTGTTAACAACTTAACTTCAAATCAGCAGGCAGGAGTCCCAGACTCCACCCCGGTCCTCTCTGGCTTACTCATTAAGCAGCAGCCTGAAGAGCAGTCATTAAATCCAATGGTTGAATCTGTCAATCAAAGCAGTAACCTTCTACCACCGCAAGGCCAGGTGACAGATATTAAACATGCTTCTGAAGTTCTGATGAATCAAACCATAAGTGATGCTACCACAGCCGGTGAAACATCAATGGGGGACTATGCAACAGACCCCCAGCTACAGCCTTCCTCCAGCACTGACCAAAATAGTTTGAACCAGGCTCAGCAGGTGCCTGTAAATCAGGCTCTGGGCCAGCACAACCAGCCACCACGTCCTCTTCTACTGGAGGAGCAGCCCCTCCTTTTACAGGACCTTCTTGACCAAGAGAGGCAAGAGCAACAGCAACAAAGACAGATGCAAGCCATGATTCGACAACGTTCCAGTGACTCCTTCTTTCCAAACATTGGTAACTTGCCTCTCTCACAAATCTATGATATAATTGTTATTCTGTGATTTATGACTTGGCTTCTTTGCAGATTTTGATGCCATCACAGATCCTATTATGAAAGCAAAAATGGTTGCCCTTAAAGGAATTAATAAAGTTATGGTTCAGAACAACATGGGCATGTCCTCGATGGTCAGGTAAATGTCCTTACTAATGTTCCTGTGTTTACTCTCTCTTATGCCATAATAATTGACTAAAGGTTGGGCTGTTTTTTATGTCCAAATTATTTGATATTTTAGGTTTCCCTCTGGCCCCTTACCCCCTTGTCCTGAAAGCGCCCCACTTCCTCCTCAAGTCATCGGACAGGTAATTATAGTTTTGTAAATAGAGCAAAATTCTCAAACTCTGTCCATATTCACCATTACTTGTTTTTACACTCGCCTTTGCTTGAAGGATGGGCATTTGGCTCAAGTCTCAAGACCAAATCCTCCAAACTTTGGACCAGGTTTTGTCAGTAAGTTTTCTAAAGATTCAAGTACATCTTAAACTTAGACATTTTATGTTTGTTTTTATGCTGTCAGGGTTACTAACAAAAACTTCTTTTTTCAGACAATGCTCAGAGGGCTCAATATGAAGAGTGGCTCCAGGAGACACAGCAACTACTTCAAATGCAGCAGAAGTTTCTGGAAGAGAAGATAGGAGCTCACAGAAAGTCTAAAAAAGCCCTGTCTGCCAAGCAGAGAACAGCTAAAAAGGCAGGAAGAGAGTTCCCAGAGGAAGATGCTGAGCAGCTCAAACATGTCACAGAGCAGCAGGGTGTAGTGCAGAAACAGCTGGAGCAGGTAAATGCTTGGTCTGTCAAAGCCCAACACGCCATTTTCATTTCAGTTCAGCCATTCAGAAAGCTCATTTATGTGGTTCATTTTTCATTATTATGGCGATAACTTCAGTTTGTGAATGTTATTAAAATAAAGGAAAGCCCTTTATAGCTTATGTTTTTTTGTTTGTTTTTTTTAAGATCCGCAAGCAACAGAAGGAACATGCAGAACTAATTGAGGAATACAGAGTAAAACAACAGCAAAACAATATGCCTCCCATGATGCCTGGAATGCATCCTCTTCCTGGTCCTCCTGGTCTGGTCCCTGGTGGTCCTCCGATGGGTCAGCCAGCTATGAACCCCATGATTCAAATGCCAACACACCCCGGCCAGCCGAATGCACCTTCACGTATGCCCAAACCGCCACTTGGCTGGAACCCAGTGGCACCAATGCCAATGGGTGCTCCAGGAATGCCCCCTTTAATGCCCCCTCAGGTCCCTGTGGGAACCCCTGCACCGCCTCATCAGATGCCAATGGGACCCATGCCTCCGCACGCACAGATCCCGATAGATCCCCAAGCACCAGCTGGTTCTGCTGTACTGAAGCCCATGCAGTCTGGTGGAGTAAAGTTTGATGACAATAACCCGTTCAGTGAGGGCTTTCAGGAGCGAGAAAGGAGGGAGAGGCTGCGGGAGCAGCAGGAAAGGCAACGAGTACAGCTCATGCAAGAGGTGGAGCGTCAGAGAGCACTCAAACAGCGCATGGAAATGGAGCAACAAGGAATGCTGGGACCAGACGGGAGCATGGCACCTTTGGCTGAGATGCCATTCTTCAACTCGGAGCTGCCGCAGGACTTTATGTCGCCACAGAGGCCTCCTTTACAGCACCAACAGCAGCCCATGTTCTCCCCACCACAAGGAGCTGGCATTGGCTCACCACCAGGGGCATTCATGCAAGCTGACAGAAGAGCCTCCATGGGCAATGGAATGATGCCTGCAGACATGGGTCCTGGGGTAGAACCAGATAATCGCCCTCTACAAGGTCATAACTTTCCTCCAGGACAACTGAGACCTCGTCAGTTTAGTGGACCTGGAATGATGATTCCAATGCAGGGAGATGGGCCGCAGTTAGGTGGGGAATCTACTCCCCTGCCATCTAACTTTCCAGGCTCAGGCCAGTCTCTAATTCAGCTTTACTCCAACATCATTCCTGACGAGAAAGGGAAAAAGAAGAGAAGCCGCAAAAAGAAAAAGGATGAAGATTCCGAGTCAGTGAAGACTCCATCTACTCCACACTCAGACCTCACTGCCCCACTCACACCATGTGTCTCTGACACTGCCTCTACCCCAACCCGAAACTCGCACATCTTTGGAGATCAAGACTTGTCACGGTCACCCATACTGGGAGCCTCTACCCCCAATCCCTCAGAGCTGGAAAGGCAGCTTTCTGGAGGTCAGCCTTGTCTCCAATCAGAACAAGCACAAATACAGGCTCAGGAACATGAGCGGATCCTCAGCAACATTAAACTGGAGCAGCCTGATGCCAGCGAATGCCATGGTCCAAGAGAAGAGTCTTTGGACTCCGTGATGAGTGCTGTTAAGGAGGAGGGAAGTAAAGGGACATCCCCGTTTTTACCTGGTCAAAGTCCAAGTAAGAGTGAGGCTAGTAATGAATTACTGAAACACCTTCTGAAGAACAAGAGCACCCCTCCTCCAGGACTGTCCCATCAGCAGTCTGAAGAAAGTCTACGCTCTGAGGAGGAAGAGGTGGACTGCAAATCACTTCTTAGGCAAAGCTCCATAGACAGCAATGGGGTGAGTGTTTGACAGGATAATAAAATGTAAGAAGCCCACATAGTGAGTGACAAACTGATGACAAATGCGGAGGCATCGGTTTTAATACATTTAAGATGAGTCAGTGTTGTCTTTTTGCTGTTGGCCTGTAAGATGTGTATTTCTGATTTTATTATTTATTAATTTTTACAGGGATATTCTGATGGCATCCCTGACTTCCCAGGACCTTTGCATTCTGAGCAGGACAAAAAGAAAGGGAGAAACAAGAGGGCTCCTAGAAGTGGAGACAAGCCGCCTCCTCGCTACAAAAAGAGAAAGAAGGAAGCTGACGAGAGGCAACTGATACACTCTGGACCTGATGCTGTAATGACCCAAATCAAACAGGTAATCCATTGTTTTACTAAAATGTTTAACTGTATTCTTAAAAATAAATTAAATAATACACTATTCTGTGGTGATACAGCAGTTGTCACTATTGCCACTCATGGAACCACTTATTGGAATCAACTTTGCCCACTTTGCACCGTATGGGAGTGGCCAGCTGAATGGAGAGTCCCTTTTATCTGGAACCTTTGGCAGTGCTTCACTTGATGGTGTGTCAGACTATTACTCCCAACTGGCATACAAGGTAAAACGAGTACCTATTTCAGCTGTAAATAAATAAATTGATTACAGTAGCTGATGCACAGAGGTAATAGACCGAAAAGCTGAAATGCCAAAATGGTATGATTTTTAAGCAGAGTAACCTGAGCAATCCACCGACGCCACCGGCATCTCTCCCCCCCACTCCACCACCTGTGAACCGACAGAAAATGATCAATGGATTTGCCACAACAGAAGAGCTGGCCAGTAAAGCTGCTGCTATAGGTAAAACAAGAGAAAAACAACAACTATTTGGTAATTAAAAATGGGAGCCAAAGTTTTAATTGTACATTTTTTGTTGTTTTTACAGTGTCAAAAGGCCTAGTCCCAAAGGGACTGCATGTTCCTTTTAGGCCTGAAGATGATCTCTTGGCCCGGGCCATTGCACAGGGACCCAAAACTGTGGATGTACCTGCTTCGCTCCCTACTCCACCCCACAACAACCAGGAGGAGCTCAGGTAGGGATTAAGACAAGATATTTTGTGATGGTTCAAAACTGTTTATTTATAACTGTTGGCACTACGGATTTTTGGTGTTAAAAAATGTTTTCATGTGCAATTGTAGAGTACAAGAATCTTGCAAGGACAGGGACACTCCTGACAGTTTTGTACCATCCTCATCTCCTGAAAGTGTGGTTGGCATGGAGATCAGTCGTTATCCAGACTTAGCAGTGGTAAAAGAGGAACCTCTGTCACCCTGTCTGTCTCCAGTTCTACCTATGCTTCCTCCTGCAGAGGGCAAAGGTACAAATTTCAAACATTTATATGTTCAAATATTTTGGGGGGATAGGAATGACAAGTGCATCTTAACTCCTAGGAACAGAGATCAAACTTCGAGACATAAAGTCAGAACCAATGTTCTTTGGTGGTCCCTTTGACGCTCTAAACAACTCTAAACAAGGCCTAGTTTCTGTGGCCATCACATTGAGACCAGCTGCTGCTGAGGTAAGAACATTAGTCAGATCGTTACATCTGCATTGCTTTTGTCTTAAATGTAATTCTTAAAATATGTTTTTTAGAACATTACTGGTGTAGTGGCAGCAATTTCCGACCTTCTCTGTGTGAAGATCCCGAGTTGTTATGAGGTCAGCAGCACTCCAGACAGAGGCCCTCAGCAGATGTACAGTGGCCCCAGGATAGGCCCTCATGGCATGGATCCACGCACTCAGATGTTCTTCCATGGACCAAACAATGGGTGGCCCATGATGAGGCCGCACGGCATGATGCAGCAACAACTTCATCATTTCCGCTTTCCTGCCAACAGCTCTGGTGTGTAATAAACCTGTATATTGACAATTATTGTATTATATATATATTATATTGTAGTAGTATTATAGCTAAAGGCAAAAGGAAAAGTCTGAATCTTTATTGAGATATATATATATATATATAAAAACATATATATACATATTTTATATATATATATAGATAGATAGATCTAGATCTATATAGATCTAGATCTATATAGATATAGATCTAGATCTATATAGATATAGATCTAGATCTATATAGATATAGATCTATATAGATATATATATATAGATCTATATAGATATATATATAGATATATATATAGATATTTTATATATAACACATATGAAAATCTGATAAAAACTTGTGAAAACTTGTTTCAGGTTGTGCCATGTTGAGGCCTGATCAGAGGATTCCTGGGAGTCCTGGGTCCAAGCCCCCATGGTGCTGCAACTGTAAGGTGGTGGTTCTGGGAAATGGAGTCCAGAAATCTTTCCAAGATCTCCCTGCACATTTAAAGGTATGTTATTCAGTGTTAAATTGCTCATATTTTCTAGTATTTGTCTGCTGAAATACATATAATGAAGTATATATTTTATCAGTGGCTAATTTGCTAATATTTGTAATATCTGAATTATTTCTAGCAATATCATGGCCGTATGAAACCTGAGGACCATTTAGTTTTCTGCAGCAACAGCTGTTTCCTCTTATATTGTTCTGCATCTCCTGTGCAGCCTCGTCCAAACTCAGAAGTCAAGGTTTATATCACTTCATGTCCTGTACAAATGTTACATTTTATATTGTCTAATGACAGCTATCTTTTAGGAGTCGGTGAGCCTTCTTCCGGTTTCTGGGCAATCTGAAATTCTCTCAAAAGCTCAGCATCAGTACAACAACAATATGTCCTCACTAGATGTTCACTGTTTGGCTCAACTTCAGCCTAAGCAGTCCCCACCTTCCACCCCCCCTCTGCCCTTCCCATCTGCCGGAGAGGCGCCCAAACATGAAAACAAGTCTGATGCTATCAAAGTGACAGTGAAGCTGAAGGCCAGGCCAAGGTCCCATGATGGCTGGCACCAAGGAAAGAGACAGAAAGGCCTGCGCTGGAGGAAGTGGAGTGTTCAGGTGGTTGTCCCGAGGGGAAGTTCCCATCTCCCTGAGGAGGAGAAGATTGATGAGCTTCTAAAGAAACTGGGGGCCTCTCTGCGCCCTACGTCCTCCCTCCGAGATCAGAGGAGGTGCTGTTTCTGCCACCAGTTTGGAGATGGAATCACTGATGGTCCAGCAAGGCTTCTTAATCTGGACTTAGATGTATGGGTACATCTCAACTGTGCCCTGTGGTCCACTGAGGTGTATGAGACGCAGGCTGGAGCACTGATAAATGTGGAGCTAGCTCTCCGTCGTGGTCAAACGGTGCGCTGTGCCTTCTGCCAGCAGACGGGGGCTACCAGTGGCTGCCATCGACTGCGCTGCACTAATGTCTACCACTTCACCTGTGCTCTGCAAGCTCAGTGTACGTTCTTCAAGGACAAAACCATGTTGTGTCACGCTCACAGGCCGAGGGGTGCAGCTGGACAGGCTATGGAGCATGAGCTGCGCTGCTTTGCTGTTTTTCGTCGCGTTTATGTTCAAAGAGATGAAGTGCGTCAGATAGCCTCCGCAGTACAGCATCCAGAATTGGGCTACACTTTACGAGTGGGCAGTCTTGTGCTGCATGCTATAGGCCAGCTCACCCCTCTACAAATGGCAGCCTTCCACTCCCCAACAGCCATATTTCCAGTTGGTTATGAGGCTTGTCGTATTTATTGGAGCATGCGTCATGGCAACCGTCGCTGCCGCTACGTCTGCTCTGTCGACGACATGGATGGGCTGCCGGAGTTTAGCATCAGAGTGATTGAACAGGGTTACCAAGACCTGGTCCTCACAGACACCACACCGAAAGGTACTTTGTGATTTTATTGTATATTTTGTACTATAAGTGCTATTAAAATGGTGTGTTCTTTTTATTTTTCATAGGAGTGTGGGATAAGGTTCTGGGTCCTGTTGCGGAGAAAAGATCTGAAGTTGGGACTCTGAAACTGTTCCCAGTTTACCTCAAAGGAGAGGACCTGTTTGGGCTCACAGTCCCTGCTGTTGCTAAAATCACTGAATCGGTTTGTGATTCTTTTATTGTTTTTATTTCTTTAGTTTTATTATTATTCTTGTATATTAATCTATATATATTCTTTAGCTGCCTGGAGTTGAGGCATGTGACAAATATACTTTCCGTTATGGACGCAATCCCCTCATCGAGCTGCCACTTGTGATCAACCCAGAAGGCAGTGCCCGTGCCCTGCCCAGAGTCAGCACACCCCGTGCATCAGTGGTGATAAGGTAATGTATTTAATAAGCTTCATCTTCCATACACTTAAACTTTTTAAATGCTAATATCAATTCAACCCTTAGACTAATGCTAATATCAATTCAACCCTTAGGCCTCAACCACAGACCACGAGTAACAGCACAAGATCAAACCAGAATATAGCCCAGGGCGAAGGGGGCACAACCCACAACAAGCCTCCAGTGGTGCACCCCCGGTCCTCGCAGTACCGTTGGATGAAGAGTGAATGGAGGGCCAATGTTTACCTGGCTCGCTCTCGCATCCATGTGAGTCTACTGCACCCTGCTCATCCCATCGCTCTCCTGACCTGTGTGAACAGAGTAACTTCACTTTAATCTTGGTGCATTTTAGGGCCTTGGGCTGTTTGCTGCACGAGACATTGAAAAACAGACTATGGTGATTGAGTACACCGGGACTGTATTACGGAATGAGGTTGCCATCAGGAAAGAGAAGACTTATCGTTCTCGGGTAAAGTGTCTATTTCACTACATGGGCAATGTTACCTTTCTCTTGTCTAACTTCTCTCATTTGGATCTGTTCAGAATCGAACTGTGTTCATGTTTCGCATCGACAGTGAGCATGTTGTTGATGCCACTCTGACTGGAGGACTTGCAAGGTACTGGACATTTTCAACATGCCTCAGTGATATCATATATATTTCAGATCATCTATGTATACATTTTAATAACCTTTGTCACTCTCAGATACATCAACCACTCATGCACACCTAACTGTGTTGCCGAGGTGGTAACGTTTGAAAGGGGATTCAAAATAATTATCAGTAGTATTTGCCGAATTGGAAAAGGCGAGGAGGTGGGTACTCTACCTTTTACAGAAAGTTACGCTTTAAACTAGTAGCAATAACTGTTTGTGTTGTTTCTAGCTATGCTTTGACTACCAGCTGGACTCTGTAGAGGGTCAGCATACAATTGCCTGCCACTGTGGAGCTTCTGAATGCAGGAAATGGATCAACTAAACGGTGACCAAAATCATTCCTTCTCCACTAGTGTGTGGATAGAACCATCTGTTCACAGATAGACCTGCTTCACTCTGGTTTTATACATAAGGAGGCATGATTCCTACAGGAGGTTCAGAGCGTGGGGAAGCCTGAGCGGAGGAAGGGAATCGTAACACAGTAGCAGGTTGTGACTTGTGCCATATGTGAGAGAGCGTCTATGTTTGTCTGTCTATGTTTGATGTATATGTACACGGGGTGATGAATCCACCAGCGAATGAGAAAGCACTGTGCAGGGTGCAGCCTTATTGTTATTCTAAGGGCAGGCCCTTTGATTCATACTGTTAATGTAAACCGTATGACTAAATGTAGACATCACTGAATGAGGAATGTACAGCAATGAAAACCGCGAAGGGAATTTAAAAATTGCACTAAAGAAAACACACACACAAAAACTTTGAAAATACTTGATTCCATGAGTCAGTTTTTTACATGGTTCTGTCACTTGGTTTGTGTGGAATTTGAGAGGTTTTGTATTTATTACTGAGTGAATGAATTTTATTCTCAAAATAATGAGATTGAGTTACAGAAGGCTAGATTGCTATTGTTTTTGAAGCTAGAAGAAGACATGCTGTTACTTTTGTATAAATGTATATAAAAAAAGACTATAGGAATAACCGACCAAATACTACCTTAACCCTCTTGATGTTTGGGTGTTTTTAAATTGTTTTTGTTTGTCATTGAAATTTATTTAAGATGGACATTATTTCCGTTTGAGAGTATATATTATGACTATTTTGTACAGAATTTGTAAAATAACCACAATAACTCACAAAGTATTTTTGTTGTATTAAAAGTAAAGTATTGTAGCGTAGTGTTTTGTGACTTACACACACACTTTGACCACTTAAAAAGAAATATTTTTGTTCACTATTGTAACAAGTTACTGAAATCAAAAAGGAGATAAACCATTTGCTGTTTATCAGGTTTTATTTTAAACTGTGAATTAGGTTTTGAAACCCAAAACTTTTTAACTTTTTAAACTCGAGTAGAATCACACACTTGTTTATGTTTTAAGTTGCTTTTAAATCGAGGTGCAAATGTGTAAGTGTAATATATGTAAGGTAAAGGTGTGGCCGAGGGGAGCATAGATTGTTCCATCTTTTCAACAGAAATGGCAATTCTCCGCAATTGGAAATCTTTCTTACACTGACGCTTCACGAGTCACATGCTTAGAAGAGTTTTTGTGTGCACAATATTGACTGTACAATTTTGGAGCAGTCTTAGAACTTGTAATGTATATGGCATGTATTTTTTTAACTTTCTGAAAACTCAATTGTATATATTTTCTCAATGAATGGTTGTAACAAAATTGTTTCTTGAATATTTTTCTTCTCCTGTATAGTATATCATCCTGCCAGTGTTTGTGCTACATTTTCTTGGTTGTGGAAAGTAGTTAATTTCACCTCTCAATTCTTTTTAAAAATGCCTTTTGGAGTGTACAGAGTATGAGATTTGAAGTTTGTGGAATTTAGAAACATTTACAAAAATAAACTATTTTACATGTTATAAACTGTGTAAATCCTTGAAGAAATTGAGATGTAAGTGGTTGTTTGATTTAAATATAATGTGAAAGACACTGGGCATTCAGTGAACAGAACACTTTACCAAGCACCAGCAATCATATTTTTTAACAGTGCACTGCGTAAACCTGACTGTACAGTCAGATCTGTGGAAAGGTGACACCACTGATGGTAAGAGTGGGTTTTTTTTGTTCCCAAAACAAATGCTTAAAAGATACACTTACTGCCAAACATTCCAAGCAAAGAAATATCTCTACGGTCATATCTGCCACCAGAAAAATTACACTGTGCATCTTTAGCGTTGCCCCTTGCTTTGAATTTTTCAATTTTGCTTAGCTTCTTGCAAGGAAAAAAAACAAACATTTAAATTGCACATTAAACTACACATTTGAGTAGTCGTTTTGCTAAACTGCTCACAATTGTTGTACACTGTTTCATTGCAATTTTAAGAAATGGCTTGGTTTGCTGCCTCTTGTCTATGTGCTCTCTCAAACCACAAGGGGGCAACTGCAAGACTGAGCTAGTGCCTTGGAAGAGGTAGCAACGCACAAAATAAACACCCATTTGAAATCGCTTAACTAAACGTCATGAATTTGTTTTTGTTTTTTTTATTTTACCAAACGACATTTTTTTTTACACAATTTTTATTTTTTTTTCCATATTTTTCAGTATTAGTCACGTGCCCTCATACTTCATCTCTATTTATTTGTGTTATTTGTTCCGCGTGCCTTGCCCCTGCCCGTCGCCCCGCCCCCCTCGCGTTCGAGCCTCCTGCCCGTCGCCCCGCCCCGCCCCCCCCTCCACGCGCTCGAGCCCACTTCCGGGTGAATCGGCTCCTCGTTGTCGTTCAGACCAGTGAGAGGCAAGTCCAGTGAAGGCGGAGGTAGTAGTAGTTGTTGTTGATGATTTGAAACCCGTACTTAGCATCTTTTTTATTATTTATTTGCATTATTTACGTGTAAAAGCCAAAATGGGAAGCACGGTGATGGAAACGAGCAAAGACAGCTCAAAGAAAATGCCCAAAAGGAAAAGAAGTCTGCGGATTAACATGCCAGTGAGTCGGTGAAGTATCAACTGATTTGATTTTTTATGTAAACATACCTGATCCACTGAAATTATTTCGATTTTATTCGTTTAAACCAGGAGAACACTTGCTAATTTTTGCCTGACAGTTGCCTCCTCTTGTGCTAAGTCATGGAAGTAGTGTCCTATAACTGAAAAGTCATCATTTCTGCACTATTTCTGCACGATATAACGTTTATCTGCAGCTAACAGTTAAACTAAATGATTATTATGATGCTAAAGCTAACTGACCACCCACATTTAACTGATTTAGTTGCTGTTTATGCGTAAAGGGGGGCAGCTCAAGTTGGATTTGGTGCAAGATTAAAGAAATGTATTTACACCATAACAGTTTTGAGTATGTCCTGTTGCATTCTTAAGCCAAATGTTCATGTAAATCCACTGTAATGCATGCTCTAACTCCATTTTTTTAAGACTTGCATTACAGGAAGTTATGTGAATGTGAAATAAAGACTGGATACAAGCAAAAGGATGTAACAGTTATGTCCAAAAAAATGTAAATAATGTGATTTAGAGCGGCTTGCAACTGCTGGGTGTGAGCTAAGACCTGCAACAAAGCATTCGGTCCACTAAAGACAAGCCCTGTAGAACAATTAACTGACTAAAAATGGGCGTTGTGTGGCCTCTAACTAAAGCACACAAAATTATAAGGATCTTGCGCAAAAACTACTGTATGCAGAGAAGTGCTGAACTAGTAAAGAGCATCTTCATAAGAGAGAAGTGAGAATTAAGCGGATCAGTCTCTCCCAAAACTCCAACTCACTCACTCACTGGTCAGATCTGTGGAGAGGTGACCTTGCTTACAGAATGCACTTTTTTTTTTTTCAATGCCAGATGGAATGTTCTACAGAATATGGCATTAAACACAAGCATAACAATAACAAGAGCTCCATGGAGACGAGCAGAAAAGTTATATAATGCACAATTAAGGTGTTTTATTATTCTGATTTGCATGTTGTTGTTTCATAAAACTATTTTCCAAGCAAGATTTTGATCATCCAAAAATCACAATGTTTATTTATGTATTTATTTATTCATTCATTTATTTATGTATTTATTGATTATGTATTTATTATTTTTTTATTGTATTTTTTTATTTATTTATCTTTATTTTTACAGGAAAATCCACTGAGAGCACTTGGGCTTCTCTTTTTCATGTTTAAAATACAATACAAACAGAAAAAAACAAACAAGTCCATGTACATTAACATTAAAACAAACATTAAAAACAGGTTCAGGTGTGTGTATAAAAGTTTATTATCAGATTATTACCAAAAATTGCGACTGTATTACCAACATATTTTGACTCCCATGTCCGTGCACTCTCGTTTTAACCTCAAATATACAAGTTGGCTAATAATAAACTAATCCTACACTTCCTTATAGGCTCAAACAAGTCAATTTGTCTGTTAATTAGTACTATTTTACAATGGGATGTGCATGTTAGTACCACATCAGCTGCCTGCTCCACTTTTCTCTTCTTTTCTACCCTCACCTGGGCCCGTGCCAGTTAATATCATTAGCCTCTTGGGGAAGCGTCGTCTTGGATTTCTATGATGCCTTCAGGTACCTTTGTGTAAAATACGGTGTCCCTTTCCCCGGAAAACCTACACGTGACGCTCACCTACTTGCATGTATAATGAAGTATCCGCGGCCCGTGTGGCATGGAGCGCCCAGAGAGGAATGTCAGAGCCAGTTTTTGGTCTGGGGAAGAGCCGTGTTGTTACAAGGCCATCTGCGCTGCTGGTGGAACATGTTTATCTGCTTCCTGGGTGTATGCTAATCTGTCCAGTGTATTAATCACTTCACTTTCGCCCATTTGACGCCGTGTTCGTTTGACTCATCTACACGACCGATGGATTAACAGTTAGAGGTTTGCAAAATGTGGAGCAGGTACAAGAGTTGTCAGAAATCAAATGCGAATCGATACTGGCTGCGGAATCCCTCAGTCGACCCGATTTGATCCATAGTAAAAGCGAAAAGTTAAATCTGTCAACTGGACTACAGCTTTTGTCCAGTTTGACAGATTTTACTTTTGGTTTTTACTATAAATCGATACTAAAACTCAAAATCATCGAAACTAGACACATTTGAGGAAGTACTGGTACCAAAAAAAGTCACATTCACAGGAGAGAAATGAACTTTTTCTGGATGGTTTTAGAATAATCTTGAGCTTTATCAGAAGAACTAGGAACCTACCTGTTCGACTGAGGGATTACACAGATATAACACATAGTAATATACAAGAAAGTACTACCATTTAATGTGGAAAATCGCATTATAATATCTAAATAAAGTGCTTTTTTATTATCATGGTAGTATTAGAATCATATATATATATAGAGTATATTAAGTATTTCATATATTGAGTATTTAGTCTAATCGAAATCAAGTTTGACATTTTTGTATCGCGCCAGCACATAGTTAGATTAATCATTTCTATCCTGTGACTAGCTGACTATAAAAAAACAATTCATATTTTGATAATCTTAATTGTTATCTGAGCTGATAAACTGTAACACACATGTCATAAGACCTTTTACAACAAAAACAACTCCATAATTCAATCAGAATGTCCAAAAATGTATGAATGATTTGATATTTTTATCAATTTATTCGTAAATAGTCTCTATCGTAGAAGGCTTAAGTCAGTACGTTTCAATCTTTATTTGGTTGATATTGTATTTAACAAGTCTCAAGTTCAATAGAAATAATGATTTGTCGACTACAGAAATGATAGTTATAACCATAGACTGTATAAAGAAGTGGACTAAGAGAATTTGATCGATGCTAGCAGTTATAGCGGCCAATTTAGAGCCGAGTTCCATGTTTGGCTCTTTGGTTGCTGTGATACTCGCAGTCGGAATTCCAATCTGGAGCGTCGGCGTTGAAGGTAACGCCCCTTCCCGGCAACGCCCTTTCCCGGCTGCACCGCTAGTTTAGCAGAGAACGGGCGCTTAGCAACGCTGTCAATCTGTTACTAACGGCAACGGTAGCGACCTCGGGGAAATAAGGCGCCTGATTTGTCTGTTATTAATGTTCATATCTTGATTTACAGACACATTAATGAAAAATAAAAACCCCAGGATCATGTAGAGCGGGTTAATACGAACATTTACGACCAAAATGACGAGTTTGACAGCAGCAGTTACAGAGAGAGGACACAGTTTTTCAATAGAAAGTGAATTGGAGCCAGAGTCGATGAAGCCGTAAGCGCGTCTATGATCACTTTCTATTTGAAACGCGACGCTAGCAGGTTAGCTATGTCCATTTATAAATACAGCCCGTGGTTGTGACTCTACACGCATGGCAGTTTCAACGTGTTTTATCAAAGTTTATTTTTTTATATCTATTTCAGATTTCATTGTTTTCAGTTGGTAAAAAGCCCATGATGTAGGACAGTGTTTGCCGAACTTTTTATATATATCGCTGAACGCTAAACGATAATATTGAAACTAATTTATGCCACAAGAGCAGATTTAAACCACAAAAACTAGTCTAAATCTACAATATTGTTAAAAAACGTGAGCTGCAATGAATAAACAGCAGAACGAAACGCCTTAATACTCAGTTTGCATCTGTAATGAGTCGTAAAAATTATTGATTCAAACTTCTGTTGGTTCAAATTCACTTCCTCTTGTGCATATTTTTGTTTAACTGGGCAACTCTTGTGACGGTCCATCTAAAGTAAACTCGCATTCACTGATCCTGGTTTAGATTTGGTCTTACCTCGAAACTGTTTAGCATCGGGTTAATCGGGTTTTCTTGGTAAGACTTGGTAGGACTTGTCAGTTTGCCAGTCTCATTCATCTTTAACGCCTTTCCCCATTGTTTTCTTGCAGGAAATTGGTGCGTTTGGATTCACGCAAACGGAAACGAGCAGCTCCTCTAAAAGTGCCACTCAGGTAAAAAAAACAAAAAGAAAACTGCAACGTAATTAGTCTTTTCTCTTTGACGTGTTTGTTTTTTTGGAGACGAACTGTCCAAATATTAGTTTATTCAACGTCACCTGCCAACTCTCATTGGCTCAGCGCTCCAGACCTCCCTCTGCGCTTGGCCAGAGAAACAAAATGTAGATAGATAGATGTTTTTTTTATCCCTTTTGACAACCACACTGCACTTTATAGCGACACTCTAATTCTAAAATGCAATCTTCCAAAATTACAGTGAGATTTCTGTTATGTCTAGGCTGTATTGCAGAATCCAAATACCCGTGGATAAATACCTGCCGAGTTAAACCTCTCATTTGCTGTTGCACAATGACATAAAGCTTTGGCAAACAGGGAAGGGTGTGGGCGAGCCTCACCAGCCCGAGGATTCAGAGCGGCTTGGTTTAAACATACGTGTAAAGAATGAGAGATTTGGCAAATATTCAAAGCGACGCAAGAGCAAAGAGGCTAAACTTATTCTTTTGTTTCTTGTATTTAGTCAAGGACCATGTGCAAATGCATTAATCTTACAAAAGAAAACATGATTTGTACCAGATTTAGCTACTTCTACTTTACATGTGTAGTCCCTGAGCAGTGAACACACTTTAAAAATACACATTTCAATACAGATACATTATGAGATTATCTTGATACAGTTATTGGCAAAGACAAGACCAGATTCAGTCTTGATCTGAATGTTTAGGACTTGGATCATAAGGAGCAAACACACACACCTCGAGCACAGGCTGGAGGAAGGTTAATATTTACTGCTATAGCTTCTACTGCTTCTACTACTGCAACTACTGCTGCTAACAGCGACTACTGCTACTTCTGCTGCTGCTTCTGCTACTACTACTATTGCAACTACTGCTGCTACTGCAACTACTGCTGCTACTGCTATTGCAATTACTGCTACTTCTGCTGCTGCTGCTGCTATTGCTACTACTGCAACGACTGCTACTTCTGCTACTCCTACTGTTGCTACTACTACTGCAACTACTACTAATACTACAACTACTGCTATTGCTACTACTACTGCTGCAACTGCTGCTGCTACTACAACTACTGCTACTTCTGCTGCTGCTTCTGCTACTACTACTACTGCAAACAACTGCTATTGCTGCTACTACTGCAACTACTGTTACTGCTACTGCAACTACTGCTACTTCTGCTGCTTCTGTTACTACAACTACTGCAGCTACTGCTATTGCTACTATTGCTGCTGCTACTACTACTGCAACTACTGTTACTGCAACTACTACTACTGCAACTACTGCTACTAGTACTACTACTATTGATGCTTCTGCTACTACTAGTACTACCACTGCTGCTACTGCTATTACTGCAACTACTTCAACTGCTACTACTGCTTCTTCTGCTGTAACTACTAATGCTTCTGCTACTACCACTTTTGCAACTACTACTACTAGTATTACTGCTGCTGCTACTGCTGCTACCTCTACTACTACTACTACTACTACTACCGCTCCTGCTGCTACTACTACTAAGCTTCCATCTTGGTCTAAAAGTCTAATAACTATGTCAGTTCTTTTGCCACAAACAAATACGAGAGAACTGTTCATCTTGTCACGGTGTTTTTCGTCCTGTTTTTCTGATTACAGTGATTTTATTTCCAAACCAAATGTGTTTTCTGGGACATAAACAGTTAAAGACGTGTGGTGGGCGGAGGCTGCGTCTGTCTCCAACTAGATTGGCTGGCGTCTGCTGTTTTGTTTTGGTAAATGTAGAGCAAATAGATGAGGAGTTCTCAGTTTGTTTACATGATATTGGCCTTGCAACACAGCGAGTCAGATGAGGAGAAGTATTTCAATAATAGTACACGGTTTATCTTATCTGTCCTAGACCTTTGCTGTACTTTGTACTACTGCTTTGAAACCAGGTCCTTTATGTGTAAGTAAACACGTTTATGAGGCACGAAGGAGAAGTGGCACACTGCATAATAAAGGGGTGGGAGAAATGGACAAAAAAGAACCTCTGTCTCTTTTATGTGAGCATCACGATAATAATATTCAAATGGAAATATGTAAATCCAACAGTAAATTCTCACTCACGCCTGTTTTAAAGTTTGAAATGTACTTTATTTTTTCTATATTTGAACAGGGAGCTCATGAAAAGGCGTCTGATTGCTCTCATTGTGCTCTCCCTGTATAAATAAATAAAAAATAAATAAATAAATAAATAAAATAAAATATAAATAAATACATTAAAATAAAATAACATTTAAAAATAAATACATAAATAAAATAGAAATAAATAAAAATAAAATAAAAAAACAAATACATAAAATAAAAATAAATAAATAAAAATACAATAAAATGTAATGTAATGTTGCGGTTTAAGTATAACGTATCAGAGAAATAGGTTTTTGCAAAATACTGTCACAATATTGGTAATTATTTTGATAAACTGCCCACCTCGAGCTATAAAGTCATTTATTATAGTCTAAATATTTCACACGTCTACTCCATCGTCTCTGACCCTCTCGCACAAACCTGCTGAAAACCACTGTATAGAAAACCACACACGTGTAACACTGTCATGTCTTTCCAGGGAGAGCGTCTCATCCGATCGGCGAGCCCCGTCAAGTCGCCGGCGGTCGGTTCCCCGGGTAACGCCTCCGCTCTCGTCCCCAGCCCCCAGTCCGCTCCCGCACAGCCGAAGTCGGGCTCCCTCACACCGAGAAGCATTTTCCCCTTCCCCTCGAACAACACGGCGTCACCCAAATCCCCCCGCCGCCTCAGCTTCAGTGGTATCTTCCGTTCATCCGGCGGCGCATCACCTTCAGCGAGCATCAAGATCTTTAGGAATAAGAAGGGTAAGTGCAAGGGTCAAAAACAAGTGACATTTTCAAAATGTCAGGGAGCGGTGGCAAAATGTTGCGCGGCGCCAATTTGAAGGGTGGATTACCATAACTCTCACCGTAAAAACTAAGTGATTTGATCGAACAAAACTGGATCAGAACAGAAAGAAAAGCAGAAGACAATGTCAGCAGGTCTTATCAAACGTTCACGTGGGTTTCCTGTTTGTGAGCCAAAACCACACAAAAGAATTTGAGCTTTGATTTGACGAGTGAGGATGCGTATATTTTGCACTGTAAGAAAGAAGTTTGCAACGTGAAAATTTATCTACCAATAGTTTTACAGTGTTGTACAGAACATTTAAGCGTAATCTTTAAAAAAAAAAAGCAAAGAATCTCTCCATCTAATGTAATGATTGTCCTCTGCTTGAAAAGTTTGCTGTCAATCTGATCTAGAATCCTACAATAAATATGTTTTCCACTTTAATTAAACAAGAAAAATAATTGGTATAGAACCTGGTGAGAGCAGGTTTGCCATTCTGTCTCTTTAAAACCTCAAAAAGACATGAATTGTGTCCATATAGTAAAGTAAAATAGAGGACAACGTTTCGCTTCAGTGTAAACTTCCCCAGCAGGCAGTACTCTCCTTTAGCTCGGTCTCGTGTTCGAACTTATTTCGTTGTAAGTTATTACACAACAGCCTGCTTGTCTAACGTGGAGCAGCCCGACTCAAAGCTGCATTAGAGATGACTCATCCACTTTTGGCTCAAACTCGTTTCCTCTCTTCGTAGTTGTTTCCAGAGTTGGCTGCAGCCGGTGGAAGAGTTTACTATTAATGTAAAAACTCCAACAAAATATCCTTAAGCTGAGACGGTGATTTAAAGCTAATTTTTCTTATGTTTGTAGGAGCTGTTTGCGCTCTCTCCATTCTCTGACTAGACATAATAATATTGTTATTATTATTCTAATTTTCATTTATTAGATGCCATTCTAGACACTCAGGGGCGCCTTACGACAATCAACAAAGACAAAAGCATTAAATACAGATATGCAAAGTTAGTTGCAAATCAAGTCACCGTTTATTTAAATAAAAGCTCCATTTTGAATCTTATCAATCAGGTTTTCAGAAAAGGACATAGTACTGTCACTGCAAACACCAAAGCCGCCCTTGATGAAAAACAAGATTGTGCAGCTGTTTGTTGATTTAACTTGAGCTTTAACTCAAGAAGTGCATAAAATCCTCTTGAAGCGCCTGAAGCATATTTGATTTGTCAGTGCTATATGTAACTGGTTCCACAATTATCTTTCAAACAGAATCCAGACAGAAGTAGACGATGGACTTATTTATTTATTTTTTTTACTTTAACCAAAGGAGTGCCCCAAGGCTCAAGTTTTGGCCTGATTCTTTTTACTATATATATGCTATTTTTTGCAATTTAAGAGAAAGCATCACACGTTTATTATGCAGATTATACTGTTTTGTGTACAAGTGCTCCCTCTGCTGATCAGGCGATTTTCAAACTGCAGCAAGATTTGTTTGCGTCGTTTCATAACAGGTGATGACTTTAAACCCATCACTGTTCACTATGAAAAAGTAGTTTGGCCATCGCTCTGTCAGAAGAACAACACTCTATAAAACTCTATAAATGTATTCATAAGGGAACACTTGATAGACTGTGTAAATATCTCATTTGTTTATTGAACTTTGATAAGGGAACTTTTAATACAAGATCTCATGACTGTCTGCGTCTAAACACTGGCCGCACTAAAACTGAAAAGGGAATGTTTTTTGCTTCCCAAAAATGGAACACATCTCAAGGACATGATACGCTGGTGCCACTGATGCACTTTAATAATCTGCTGATAAACATTTATAATCAGGCCTGCTCCTGTTTCAAACACATCTATGTAGTTATTTGTTTTGTTTTTGTTTTTCTGTATTTTAACTTTGCCCTCATGAAAAAAAAATCTAGTGTCTCATTGGGCTCTCCCTGTATAAATCAAAATGAATGAAAAATATGCACAAAAGATCAAATATAAAGTAGTTATGTTTTGTTTTAAGTCCATGCTCGACTATAAACAGATACAGTTTTTGCATGTGCAGTTCTTCTACCACTAGGGGGTGCTACAGTCACAGTTGCGTGTACAGCTTCTGAACTTCAGTATCCTCCACAGACTGCATTAAACAGCAGTACAAATGTAGCTGCCATATATATACAAAGAATATTTTATGTTTACTATAATTCTAATAACATTTAGTTTAATCTTCTTTTTGTGTAAACACGTGTAACAAGTATGATCAGAATGCCTCCGCTCGCTGCCGCTTCACGCAGGTTTCCCCATTGGCCTGGACATGTCAGGCTGCTTTCCTAGCCTTATCTGGAAGTGCAGGCTCCCACTCCTCGCTCTCTGTTGCTACTCTGGGAGGCTGCGTGTTGACTGTAAATAAAAGGAACTGGGCAGTTTTGATTTCCAAATTCATAGAGCGCATCCGTAAAAGGACGCAGAGGTTTTTATAGTGAGAAGGGCCGTAGATGAGTGAGAGACGGCCACATTTGGTTTTATTTAGTAGTGATAAGACTTCATAGCGAATCTTGAAACGCACGAGCTAGAGGATGGTCTGTTTATGAGCCTGCAGCAACTTTTGTGTGTACTCTTCTTAAATCTTTGCACTTTCCGAATGTCTACAACAAATATATTTACTATCACATAATTACATTGACGACTACAAACCAAAGGCTACACGGATACTGCCAGTTATTCCCTGTTCGCTAAAAAGATCCCTAAATATATAGTTGTTTTATTGGTTGTTTTCACGTTTTTGTTGTAGTTCTAGTTCTAGTCGACCCACAAACCTGTAATATTAGCCTCATACTTTAGCATTGTTTCATCTGTCAACAATCACGCCTTTCTGAGACGACTGTGGAACAAAAAAACAATGATTTCACTTTTGTTTATTATTTATGGCAACAGAAAATATGGTTTAGCCAGGGCCTGTCATGTGCTTAGGCCCAGTAATGACAGACATATTAAACATATTAACCATAAACCAGGTCAACACGTCTGCAACAGCGGATTTCCCCACAGAACTCTGACCTGCCCCCAGCTCAGTTTTGAACTAAATCTATACAGTCAGTTAGTCCATAATGGCAGTGTTTGTATGCTAGTCAAGGTTAAATTTTCCATGCAGCCAGCCACGACTAGTCTGAATGAATCTGCTTTCCCTCGCTGTGCCAAGTACTTTAATAGTAAACGTAACGCTTGTACTAGTACCTTTTACATGCCTTTACCATATTTACTTAATGATTATTTATGTTGGCTTACTTCCTCTGACCCACTGAACTTCTCCATTACATAAGTCGTTCATTCACGGCACAGGCTAAAGCCGGAGCTCTGGTGACTTTCATCTGTTCATGGGTCATGATGCAAGTGGAAGTTTTTCTGATCAGCTGATCCTACACGGGACTGTCCTTCTCAAATGTCAACCCACTTAAAACGGCGGAAGTAGATACCAGCAGCAGAACGTCCAGTCGAGTTTTAGGATTTGTACCGACCACAGCGCCACATGCTGCGGTGCACTTTAGCCTATACATTTCACCGCCTGGAGACAGAGTGGGACAGATGTGGCTGTGCTGAATCTGCTGCTTGGAGTGAAAAGAAGGAAGGCAGGGCAAAGGGGGTGTGGCTGAAACGAAGCTTTAACCAATCGGGACGCGTTCCTCCGTGACTGGCCTCCTTTTACAGGCTGCTGACAGGCTTGCTATATTAAAGAAACACCACCCTCGGCTGCACCTGACAATTTACAGTAGCAGCTCCGCAAAGGGAAGAACCAAAGCCCGATTTGTTTCTCATTTGCATCTCTTCTGTCAACAGGAAGAAACTCAACAACTTGATGCCATTATATTCTCTATAAACGTTACTATACTTTGTTTACACTGTGTTCTTCCCAAAGGATATTTCTTCCTAAAGGATAATTCCCTTCTGCAAACTTCTTAATAATTTTCCGGACTTTCCATTTCTCTTGTTCTTTTTGCATAACTGGAAGTGTTTGGACAATACTTGATCAATTTGGAGCTTACGCAGATAGTATTTTTTTTTTATTTTTAAAGCAACATTATTATTTATAAACTGTATTTTTGTCAGCATGAAGTAACTTTTTAGGTTACACTTTGCACGTTTTATTCGTAAGGTCATGGTTATATTGTCTGCTGAACCGACAACCCGCTGTGCCCCATGAAAAGGTTTGGCAGCCTGAGGAGGAGCAAGAAACGCAAGGAGCCAGATGGGATAGGAGGGAGGCAGCAGTCGGAGTCGTCATGTCTCGCTGGTAATGTGTCCCGGAGTGTTGCTAAAGTTGCATGTGTTGGTAAAGTGGGTTTATCTCGGCTATGGAGGCACTGATTGGCTTTTGCTTTGGCCTTAGGTGCCTGTATAGTTACTGTTTGCGTGTGGCTGGTCTCTTATTTCACACATGTTTGCAAAGTTCAAAAGTGCTGAAGCGAGGGTCTACACAAGGGAACACTGTACATTGAGACTAGCCCTGTTTTTTACAAAATTTTTCCAAGTTTTTGACCAAATCGTCGTACTAAATGTGTACTAAGAGTAGCTCAGTTGGTAGCGTGTTCACTGATCCAAAGGTTGTCGGTTCGAATCCCGCTCTCGACATAAATATCACCGGTTGAGTGATTCCACCTCCCACAAATGAACGCTGTCGTTACTTAACCCTCTGTCGTAACAGCTAGTGCGGGTGCGGACCAAGGAGTGCAGACTCACGACACCCTCACTTAACCCACCTTGTCCCCCAGTGTCTGCGAGTCAGATATTTAATGGTCATACTTTTATATAGCACTATTGCACCTTCAAGACACTCAAAGTTAATCTCCAAGAAACGTACTTGCTCTACTTCCATCAGTACAAAAATCTTAGCTGTTTTTTAACCCCGCTGCAGTCATGGTTGGTGTTCTTTACATTTAGATATATATTTGCGTGTTGACGTTGATGCTAACATTGACTTTAATGTGTGTAAGTTAAAGACATGAGCTTGAGCTGTGCAGGACAAACCAAGAGCTCATCTTAAAGTAGTGAACAGCGTGGTGACATGTTGACCACATCATAAATCCTTTGATCCGTAGTTTCCAGGCTCACATGCAAAAACATATTTATTAAAGTAACATTACACATTTCTTTCCTTTTTTATCAACAGATGTACTCAATCTAGTTTGTCAAATCTTCTAAACGAGCATTTTGAACTTATGTAATCACTATATATTCGCCAGCAGCCCATAGAAACATGTTGAATTTTACAAACTCGTCTCTAATTGAGGTGAGTGACCCTGTGTCTCGTCACCTCCGCTGTGTTACTCCACGGTAGTTACACCAGTTTTAACCAGAACCCGTACACAAACATAGCCCCGTTGAGATTTATCACGTTACATATTGGCCACGGATGGAGATAGTAGCAGTGCGTCCGCCGAGCTCGCAGTCACCTCTGTGTCGCTCTGACGTCAAGCCCCTCATGACTAAATGCACAGCCAGAACCATGGACCGTCGCTCTCTCATCCGATGTAATGAGGGCAGCGGAGAGCGGCTCAGTGCTGCCGTTATTAAATCAGCTCCGGTCATAAATTTATCTGGCAACGTCAACACTTGTTTCCACGCTCGGTTTTTACTTAACTTCAATACAAGACTAAATATTTGACTGTTTATTTTTTTGCTTTATGCGTTAGATACAGCTGCAGGTACACAAAGCCCATATAGTTCAGCTAAATCATGTTTTATTACAGTCACTGCACATCACACACTCGTCCATTATTAGAACAATAATAATTATGACAGTGCACTTCTTGAAACCAGCAGCCGAGTGCAAAGTTTATACAACTCCATCATATCATACGGGCAAAGTGAGGCAAGTTTATTTGAATTGAACTGAACTGAATACAAATGATGCTTTACAAAGTGATTTACAGAATAAGAAAGACATTAAAATAACAATACAAACAAATGAAAACATAAATCATCATCGAACAGTTATATCGTCTTTTTGAATTCACTTCTGTAAGTTCTTTTAGTAGTACTTGAACTCATTGTATTTTAGATTACATACAGTAAAGTCAATATAACAATGTTGTCCCTCTAGATCCGGGATGTCAAACACATTTTTCACCAAAGGCCACATCAGCAAAATGGCTGCCGTCAAAGGACCAAAAGTAAAATAAGTGTAGCTAATTTTAAAATTTGTTAATTAACTGTTTCTCTATTTATTACTTATTCAAGTTACAAATATTGCATATGCGTTTGCAAAGATGTAAAAATATGGCTGTGTAACTGCGTGTCTCC
The DNA here is from genome assembly GCF_009829125.3 of Periophthalmus magnuspinnatus. Classification (NCBI taxonomy): domain Eukaryota; kingdom Metazoa; phylum Chordata; class Actinopteri; order Gobiiformes; family Gobiidae; genus Periophthalmus; species Periophthalmus magnuspinnatus. Next base: position 3,969,067 of record NC_047142.1, on the reverse strand, counting down.
TGATAAAACGACATTTTAAGACAATCACACCTTTTAATTTACCCTGTCGAGGGCCACATAAAATGACATGGAGGGCCACATTTGGCACGCGGGCCTTGGGTTTGACACATGTGCTCTAGATCAATATTACAAATAAAACCAGAATCAGTCGTCGTCAGGTCACAAAATTCATAAACTAGGAACTTGCTTTGTTGCTACAGCCCATGAGACGAACAATAATAATACAAACTCTATGCTATAATATAAAAGCATGGATTAAAATAAGATAAATAAAAATAGACTTTGACAGACAAAAACACTAAAGAAAATTTAACACTGTCAGTTAAACCTTCCAGGCTTTATGTTATGGTCTAAAACACTGTCATAGACTTTCCTGGTTAAGTAAAGGTTAAATAAATTTTAAAAAAGAAAAAAAAACAACTGTAATCGTCCCGGTCCCCTCTCCTGCAGGACCGTGCTTCCTGTTTCCTGGGTGGTGTCAGGCCGTCTCCTCGTACCCTCACAGTGCAGAGGGCTCACTCCTTCTCTTATCTGCTGCGGTGGAATGTGCCACAGCAGCGCAGCTAAAATAAGAACACACAGAAAGCAAGGCATGCCAAAGAGGGCGGCTCTGTGCCAGCTAAATGTCAGGAGCTGCCCAGCAAGAAATATGTCCCCCAACACACTCTGGCAACCGCCCTCTTCGATAACGGATTCAGACTGATCTGTGCAGTGGAGAGCGGCCGTCACTAAAGCCCTGTATGGTGCAACCCGGCTTTAATGTCAGGTGCAAAATCAAAGTCCGTGGCATTTCACTTCTTGGAGCTATTGTTTTTAGCGTAATTTATACTGCTACACTCCTTAGTGAGAGAGAATAGAATCAAATACTGCTGATTATTAGGTTGTACTTTACTTTTATTACTTTTCTAAAACCAAATGATCACGTTTAAGTATGTCACAGTGTCAGATCAGTTAGATTCATAAAAACTGAGTGAAAATTTACACAATTAGGGTTGTCACAAGTATCGTAAAAAAGGTACTAATTGATAAAAAACTAGTATTGAATCATTTGAGCTGGTGACAATATTAAAGAAGTTACATTCACAAGACAGAAATGAAACTTTCCTGAATATATTTGGAATGATCTAGAGCTGTATCAGAACAAATATAAGACGCATAGACGAGTTTACGTCCATGGACAACTATGAACCTACTGGACACTGAGGGATTACACAGATATAAAGCCACATTAGTGCTGTTTTTTTATGCTGAAAATCACAGTTTTTTTTATGAACATTGTGATATCGGAATTGAGTATCAGGGTTATTCCTTAATATCAAAAGCAAGTTTGAAATTTTGGTATCACGACGACACTATACACAAGACATTTTCTAGATACTACATACATATTATAAAACACACTGGACGTTCAGGTTACAGCAAAGCTCACACTAAGCACTACACAATCAGCTGCATTGTCACTTTTCTCATCCGGTGACAGTTTCTCACACTTTCTCGCATCTGACACGAGTCAACTGGAAGTCCCATGATGTGCGGCGCGTAACGTGAAACATTTGCGCCGCATCACAGCAGCCTGTCCATGTCTGGCCATAGAAATATGTCCGAGGGGGGCGGAGCCAGTGTCACATGTCGCCGTGTGTATGGTCGTGACGCCAGCCGTGAAGAGCTGTCATGTGAGAGCGCACCCGGGCTGCATCCCGACACCGGCACTTATGTAAATACAAGTGACTTTTACAAGGTGCGATCGGAGGGAAATGACTTGTGTTTTCTATTTAAATTTTTTGATTTGGTTGCAGCTGGCCGGCTTGTGACATTGCTTAAGGTCACCCGTGTCGATGTAAGGGGAGCTCTCACACCCACTCCTGACCCAGATCACCCCCACTGAGCAGCCCACACTAAGTTTAAAGAAACCACAGACCAGAGGCGTGTTAAAAGGCTCTTAAACCTCTCACATCCTCCATACAGATCCAACTGTTTACATTTTACAAAGGCATCTTATACTGCAGGAAATAAAACCAGTTGTTTCACACGTATCATTCTCGCAGGAGTGTCAGATCTTTCACAGCCTGTTCTTTGTTTAGTGTGTGTCTATTTTTGAAGGGACAATGTACAGACACATTAAACTCATTAAAAAAAAGACATATTCCACACCAGATTAAATGCTATATAAGAATAATCCACACTGTCTGCTTTATGGCCCACACACACGCACACACACACACACAATATCACACAATATCACACAATATCACACATTACAAAATCATGAGTTTCTTTTTATAAAACATATTAACCCTCCATTTCTACATTTCACTACTACATCACATATTACACACTTGCACAGTCCAAACTGGTGGATTATTTTATGTTTTAGGGATGTTGGTGCCAATTAAATAGAAAAACAAATCAATATCTGAAGTTCTACCTGATTATAGATGTTTGATTATATCCATTTCAACACATTGCGCAATTGTTAAATAATACTATAATTCAATTGATTGGTAGTAAAGCAATATACCGCACTTCAAAATGTGTCATCATTTATGTCACTGAAACAATAACCCAAGAGCAAATCTACAGTGTTGTTAAAAAAAACAAACATGAGCTGCAATAAATAAACCGCAGAACCAAACACTTAAGTTCTTAGTCATAGAAGTTATTAAGTTATTTCAATTCTCTACGGCCCAAATCTCGTCTTATTGTCAAAAAATACCAAAAAATGTCTCAGTAGTGCAATGAAAATGAACACACAATAAATACTGACCCCAAAAATGATCGTTCCATTTATTATACATTGAACTGATTGATTCTGACTGATAGCAACAATAAAAGCTCATATTTGTAGCTTAAGTGAAAGATGGTAGGTAGATGTATCACAAACACTTGTATTATAATTAAATGACTTTAGATTTGACTTTTGATTTGACTTATTGAACCGTGTAAACTCTGTGTGTGGGTGGTTCATATTTGCATTGTCCTTTGCTGCATTGCTCCACAGTGTGGGGACATCTCTTCTGTCAGCAGCAGCAGCGCTGAGGCCAGGGCTCTGTCATCTGTAACGCCTGTCAGGACCCATGACACATTCCCACTCTAATACACCATGGCACATGATTAATGCCATCTGCACCGAGGACAATACACTGACACCTTGATGTCTTCTAAGATTTCAACAACCCCAATACGATGTGTAATACAATATACATTTCATGACATTTTCAGAATAGTTTTTTGTTGCCAGGTCAAGGATCTGGAAAATTGGATATGTTTTCCTCTAGTACCTCAGGCTAAGAAACACTGTATGGATTTGTACATTTCAGCTGCTCAGATATGAGGAATTAGACGAGGCAAGTTTTTACACAAAGTAATCCAAAGTGCTTTACAGAATAACAAAGACATTAAAATCACAATACAACAAATCAAAACATAAATAATCATCATAAAATGAACATTAAAAGAGCAGAGTGCAGAATAAAAACCTTTCAGTCACATGCAGCTAAACAGAACCGTTTGAGTCTGGATTTAAATATTGTCAAAGTCGAGGCCTGTCTCACATCTTCAGGAAGTGAGACAGGTTTTAACTGGAGAAAACTGAAACGCTGATTCTCCATGTTTAGTCCTGGTTTAGACCCGGTTTAGACCCGGTTTAGACCCGGTTTAGACTCGGTTTAGACCCGGTTTAGTCCTCACTCTGGGTACCGGTCCCTGAAGTCCTCAGAGTGTGTGATGGTTCATGTGGCACTAACCTGTCAGAGATGTACTTTAGTGGAGACCTTTGCCCAAGCAGAGCCGTTTTAAACTCAATTCTCTACTTCGTGAATGCAATTTTCAACATTTTCTGGTAATTTTCTTTTGTTGTACACTCTGATATGTTAAAATATTTCTCTTTTGCAGCTTCTGGTATCCCCACGCCCCCTGCCACACCTACGCAAGCGTCCAGCCAGCCCATCTTCACCCCGGGGACCCAGCAGAGCAGTGGACCAAGCCCGGAGAGACTGGAGCCCCCCACGCGCCTTCGCTCCCTCTCCAACCCCCCTGACACGGGCCAACGCCTCAGCCTCTCCTCCTCCAAACCACCGATTCCTTCATCGTACTCTACCTCACAACAAGTGGGTCCTGCTCTCAAAATGATGGGTGCTTTTCCGATTTCTAGAATGTGATGTGATGCAAGAGCCAGGTTTTCCTATTGATTACATTGGACTTAATCATGAAATATCCAAAAGGTAAATTCACAAATGCTGAATCTGATCATTTCGATTAGTGTCTAAACCCATTTACTTCTTGGATTACTACAAAAATCTGCAATTTTATCAATATTTTTTTTAGTTACCCCCTGTATATATCATATTATTGGCCTATGGGAAGCTGTAATATCAGATCTGAAATCCAGCAACAGGCATAAGTTGTAACCTTGACCTTGAACTAAACTCTGCTCAGTGTTATAGTATTAAATCAGACCTATCGTGTTTGTATCTGTCATATAGTTATAATCTACGACTCCCGTGCATCATTATGTTACAATCTGGACATTTTAAACCGCAGTATTCATCTAAAACGACTTAATAAAACAAAAGAGTCCAATGTCTTACGTGTTAGAAAACTGTGGTGCCCAATGAGAGCTGCTGACGTCGCCTTAAACGTCATCACAACAAGGCGGCGTGGAGCTGTCTCCTACGGACAGCTGCAGATCACACGAGCAAGTAGAGCGGGGCTGTCCAAACTACGGCCCGGGGGCTAGATGCGGCCCTCGGATCAAATTTTGTCCTTCTAAACTGGCCCAATTGATCAGGAAGTGATTTTTTTACTACAAATTGAAGAGATTCTACTTTTATAACCTGAATAACATCACTTTGCATCGTGACACAGACCTAAAAATAATCTTCCAAGTCTTATTAAAGGTACAGTGTCTCTGTCAAACCTGTGTGAAATGCACCGTTTGACTCTCTGTATCAACCTCTGCTTCAAATTTGTTTCACTATGTGGCCCTCGGTGAAAAAAGTTTGGACAATCCTGAAGTAGGATTAAAAACCCGGTTTAGACCCGGTTTAGACCCGGTTTAGACCCAGTTTAGTCATGGTATAGACCTGGTTTAGTCCTTGTTTAGTCCTTGTTTACACCTGGTTTAGCCCTAGTTTAGCCCTGGTTTAGTCCTTGTTTACACCTGGTTTAGCCCTAGTTTAGCCCTGGTTTAGCCCTAGTTTAGCCCTGGTTTAGTCCTTGTTTAGTCCTTGTTTACACCTGGTTTAGCCCTAGTTTAGCCCTAGTTTAGCTCTGGTTTAGTCCTTGTTTACACCTGGTTTAGCCCTAGTTTAGCCCTGTTTTAGCCCTAGTTTAGCTCTGGTTTAGTCCTTGTTTAGTCCTTGTTTACACCTGGTTTAGCCCTAGTTTAGCCCTAGTTTAGCCCTGGTTTAGCCCTGGTTTAGCCCTGGTTTAGCCCGAATTAAAAAGATTTGTACCAAAATGACTATGTATAACTAAGATACACGAATCAGTCTAAAAACAACTTCGAGAGGGTAAATGAGAACGCTCTGGAAAGTCGATTTTGCAGAATAGGTCTGGTTTAATATTATAATACAAGTGACTAATCGTAATTGACAAATTTCACAATTATTAAAGTAACTAAGGCAGCATCACTTCCACTCTCAGCACATCTGCGGGACAAAATTTTACCTGAAGACTAAGCTAGAGCTGTAAGAGACTAAACCAGGTCTGAAGCCATACTCAATACTCTAATTTAGCTTAATTTAAAGTAGCTAATTCAATTCATATTCATATTTTGTAGATAATTTTACAAAACTCATTTTCTAGCCCTACTTAAAGATTCCACGTGGTGCATGCGTGAGTTGATTTGTGGAGTTTGCAGCTTTAGGATGAGTGAGGCATTGACTGCGATGACCTTGAGGTGAAGAATTGCAGCAGTCTGTGAATTCTTAAAATGGGGCAGCGTCTTTGATCCGATGGTGCACTGCGTCTGTTCACCTGCTGTTCAAAAAAGACTTCAGCTCCTCCGATAGCGCAGCAGTAAGAAGCAGCCTGTGGGGATATGTACTGTTTAATATTAACTTTGTTTTATTTAATTTCTATAGCGCTTTCAAAAATATTGCCGGGTTTCAGATGACATCACAGCATTCTATAGGCCGATGTTAGTTAAATCAGGTGCCTTTTGGATATTTCATGGTAAAATACAATGAAATTATTAAAGAAAATTGGCTCTTGCCCCTAAATATCTGAGAATAACCAATAATCCAGTCATATTTAACACAGATTTTTGCAGGTAAAATGAAAAAAACGCTGGTTCTTCTTCTAATACAGTGAGTTCTTGGGTCTAGTTAATTAACAAATGATCAGATTCAACATTTCTGTGTTTGACTTTTTCGGTATTTCAGGGCAAACTGTCTGTCGCCCCCCATCTGAGAGTACGACATCATCATCTATAATCTGAAATTCACCAATTGTTCTAGTCTTAAACTGTCGGATTGAATTGAAACTGAAGCTCATTGACAAAAAATATGTGCATTGTTATTTCCTTACTCTAGTGTAGCCTCATTTTTAGTTACCCACATCCCTATAGCCCCAACCATCGCTCTGGATTTTCAGCGAGTAATTATCTGTAGAGCTGTCTCGGTGTGTCAGCTCTGAGTGATGGTGGACTGAGGCCAGCGAGGCCAGATCAATATTTCATCACTAACATACTACGCTGCTGATATTAACACCAAGGACAAGATTGTGGCTGGTGAAAAATGGCCTCTGCCGTCAGGACTTCGCTCTGAATAATCCTCCCACTGTATTTAAATAAAAGCACTTTGTTTATTGGATGTGTTGGCACGAGCTTTCAGAGCTGTGGTCCCGCTGTGATGCAGCAGAACAGATTTATGAGCGCGCCGGCTGCATTTTGGCCTGAGAACTGCTGTGTCACCATCACAGGGCGACACCAGGGACTGTTGAGCTCTCGAAAACAGAGGCATACGCTTCTCCATACTGCTGCGAGGGAGGAAGGGAAATGGTAAAGCAACAGGCAAATTACAGTGTATGCAAACATTCATCTGAACATGACCCAGCGTTTATTTAGAGGTGTAAATATAACTCATTTGTCTGATTGTTTGCCTGTGGGAGGCTCTTTATCTCAGCCTCAGTTACATGTCTTGGTTGTTGTACATTTGACTGTAATGATCTGATAAGGCATCCCCAGCTTCTTGCTGCTAAGCAACGTGGGGATTTCCTAATATGGAGAGGAGAGTGTCCAGTGTGTTGTGTTTGGAGGGGTGTGTCTCCGGAGCGTCTGACTTCCTGCTTTTTCTCCAGACTCCACGTGAACTTGTCGCGCTGTAGTGAGTGTTTTTTAGTGGGATTATTGCTCCAACAATGCGCTGTGTGTTTGATTGTGTCAGGATTAATCGAGAGGCCGGTTCAGGAGCTGTGCGCTCGCGGTGCGTCCCCCCGCTGCAGCGTTTGGATCAGGACTGTTCCACTCTCTCCCTTTAAGGGGTGTGCAGTCTAATAATAATAACGCTAATGTTGCGCCACCTCTCCTCGGGGTTTTTGTTGCTTTTTGTAAATTAAGGAGACTAGTCCAGGGTTTGTTTGCGGTGTAAAGTCCAGAGGCTCAGAGGCGGTGCGCAGCGGTGCGCACTTGTCTGGTCGTGGGGAAAGTCGCGTCGTCCTCCTGCTTCTCTAACAGTTTGCAGTAAACTTTGTCGTGCTCCTGCTCGTGCGGTACAGACCTGTGTCCCGCACTGTCCTAACCACAGACCTCCTTCTGTCCGCAGGTATACGGTTTGTTCGAAGGCATGCTGGAGAAACTTGAACTCGATGATGATGGTAAGTGTCTTTGGGCGCAACATAAACGTGATTCCATGATGTCATCAGAGAGTTTAAAGTCATTGTGCTTCTCTGTGTGGCCCTGTTGGTTTTGTGGGGCTCGGGTTCTGTCTTATCTGCTCATCTTAACCAGTGTTCACTTCAAATCTGACGCCCCTCAGTCTGTACTAATGTTTTATAGAGTCACAAACACTTTTTATCTCTAAATGTTTAATAACTGAACTAACTGTAAAACCTACTGGATACTGGGCCCAAAACATATGACACCAACTGTATCAACATAATGACGTGTATGTTTTATGTAATGAGTTGAGCTTAAAGTGTTTCTTCAGTGCAGATTGCAGACCACCTGTGCTTGTGCAGAGCTTTGCTCCCAGTGCTGCAGCACTACACATTCAGAGCTAATGGGTGTTTGGTGGGGTTGTTTTTCAGCTCTCATTATGGCTTTCCTGTGAGATTTCTCTTTGGTTTGTTTTCCAGCTGCTGAACCAGAAAGTGATATTTACATGCGCTTTATGAAATCCCATAAGTGCTACGACATCGTTCCCACAAGTTCCAAGCTGGTCGTCTTTGATACGGCTCTCCAAGTTAGTAATCATCTGTTTTCAGTTTCTGTTTGCTTTTCATATGTCTGTGGCACCCGTACATTTGTGTGAGAACGCACTGATGTAAAGTTAATGTTTCATAAGGAGGTTAGAGTATTTGAGCGTCGCAGTGGGCTGTATGCAGATGTCTTAAAACTGTTAAACAATAACCTGCTACAAGGCTTTGATGTGTGAATTTTTAGCCTGTGTGTAAAATTCTAAGTGGGCATCTGAGGCAAGACATTTATTTCTCTTGTGTGAAGAGATCTTTGTAGAAACTAAAACAGTTGTTTCTTTACAGGTTAAAAAAGCATTCTTTGCTCTAGTGGCAAATGGGGTACGTGCCGCTCCACTATGGGACACGGAAAAGCAAAGTTTTGTTGGTAAGAGCAGCGATTACCCTCAGTCATTTGTGAATTATTACATTTTTTGTCACTAAGCTTACTTTATGGTGTGGATAAGATATTCTGGAGATTCATCACATTTTGCTTTGCTGTAGTTTACCACATTTAGACCCTTGTGATAAACAACATGGAGTATGTTTTTCAGTCTGTGATCGTAGGAAGAAAATGTCCTTGTTTTGTTTTCATTACTTCAAATTTACCACAGGGAGAAACTGTACATTTTTATTGCTTGTGGTCATGCTTGGTGGAGCCCAGTGCTATATTGAGCAGAACTCATTATAGTTGTCATAAGCCATTAAGCCCAGTAATGACTGAGGTACTGAAGACCTGAGTTTTTTACCTCTGCGGACTCCTTTGAGTTAAGCGGAACATGTCAAAGCCCAAACTGTGAGTTGACATTGTAAACGCTGCTTGATTTGCTTTGTGGAGTCACTGATGAATTATAGATGTGGAGCTGTGTGAGGATAAAGCAGGGGGCAGTGAATGAAGTGGAGCCTGTGCCACACCCCAGCTCAAACACTCTGGCTCCACTACACACAACTGTGCAAGGCCTGTTCAAAAGGTGACCTTTTGTCTGATCTTTGGGTGTTGATTGTTCTCAGGAATGCTGACAATCACAGACTTCATCATTATACTACACCGGTACTATAAGTCTCCTTTGGTAGGTAAATGTTTGCTCTGTGTTTGTCGCTTGTTAACTTCATTGAAAAAATAATAATACATGTATTTTTGTCTCAGGTTCAAATATATGAATTGGAGGAACATAAGCTTGAGACGTGGAGAGGTTAGCATCACATTAACTGCAGTAAACATCCATTTGTAATATAATATAATTCTGTTCAATATGTTCTTTGTACACAGAGGTTTACCTTCAAGCAACATTCAAACCATTGGTCAACATATCTCCTGAAGCAAGGCATGTTTAACATGGCTAATCTAAATATTTAGCCTTTCAGTGAGCTATTAAAAAGTTATTCAAACATATATTTTTTTACTTTGTATTCTACAGAGAATCTTACATTAATTTGAAATGACTCATTCAAAATTCCATAAATATGGTCCACTGACGTGGACACTTCTATGAACTATGGCATGTAATGGTTTTCTTCTGTTGGTGCAGCCTTTTTGAAGCAGTGTACACACTCATCAAAAACAAAATCCACCGTCTGCCTGTCATCGACCCAGTCACTGGGAATGCACTTTATATTCTCACACACAAACGGATCCTCAAGTTTCTTCAGCTTTTTGTAAGTTGACCGCATTTTTATGCACAACTGCTGCCCTCTGGTGGCCAGGGACTAGAAATTTAGAAAAACTTGATTCTAATGAAATGAAATGATACATTTCTTCTGTGTGTTTCAGATGCGTGAAATGCCAAAGCCAGCCTTTATGAAGCAGTCTCTGGGAGATTTGGGCATAGGCACGTATCGTGAGATTGCCTTCATCCACCCAGACACTCCCATCATCAAAGCACTCAACATCTTTGTGGAGAGGAGGGTGTCTGCGCTGCCTGTGGTCGATGAGGCGGGTACGTCCCAAACAAACCATAGTCTCTTCTGCTGAGCTATGACTCTTCTAAAATCTCATTTCTTTATAGGCAAAGTCGTGGACATTTACTCCAAGTTTGACGTCATTGTAAGTTTAATTTTGAAGTATATTGTTTTATTGTAAAATGAAGCTGCTGTTGTCACTAAGGTTTCAATGATACAGGAATGTAACATTTAAAATGATTATCTTTGTGGCAAATGAAAGGACACTAGTGTCTTCGAAATGACTTATGTGTTGAGGCATAAAACAGGCTTGTATTCAGTTTTAGTGCTTGAAGCATTGGGAGGTAAAACAGACACTCGGATGTAATAATCAAATGCTGTCTCTCTGTCCACAAACCTCCCAAAGCCAGTGAATTTGAAACGCACAGACATTTTTCTAGATCTTCATTAACAGATGAATGTCTGTTCAGAATTTGGCTGCTGAGAAAACCTACAACAACCTGGACATCACAGTTACCCAGGCTTTGAAACACCGCTCCCAGTACTTCGAAGGAGTCGTCAAGTGCCATAGGATGGAGACACTGGACACCATTGTGGACAGAATCGTCAAAGCTGAAGTGAGCATGGATCATGATTTATTAAACACTAAGAATAAGCAACAAGCTCAACTGTCTTTTGTATGTGACAGGTGCATCGGCTGGTGGTGGTGGATGAACACTCCAACATCGAGGGCATCATCTCCCTGTCAGACATCCTCCAGGCCCTGGTGCTCAGCCCGGCAGGTATAGACGCTCAGCACTGACCTCTCCCCCCTCCATCCTGGACACTGAGCTCCCCCCCCACCCCGCCCCATAGCCCCGGCCCAGGTAGGACACATGGCCTCCGGCTGTGAGAGCGCATGCTGTCTGCCTGCAGGTTTGCCCTGCCGCGGGGGGTGTACTGTCGAGATCTACAGGACGTCAAATTAGGGATGACAGCAGGCTCAAAGATATGGATTATTATATTTCGAAACAGGACTTTTCCGAGTGTTTGTTTTCACTCAAGGATCATCCCTAAAAAGAATTCTGGATGTAAACTGTTGTAATTGACAGTAAAAACATCTAGATAAATGTGGTTATCCAGGTCACAACATAAGCATTAAGACAAAGTTATCAAACGTACACTTCAACAAAGTGAATGTTATCTGGATGTTTATATGAACCTTACTTTATTCATTCAGAGTTCATAAAGCTGCTCACTTACTAAAAGAATGGTGATCTAGACAATGTGAACGAACGAAAATGAATTATTATCAGCGGCACGTCCACTTTGTCAGTGGTTTATCAGCCGCACAGGGAAACCTAAACGTGATTTTCAGCATTAACACTTTTACAGCAGTTTGAATGCGTTTTGAGTTTGTAACTAAACAGCTGCTTGCATTATTTTGAGAATCCCAGTAAAATTGTGCATTGGGAGTGTCATATTAATGAAGCATTGACGTTGCTTGATTATGGTTTGTACTATATGCATGTTTTGTGAGGCTAATCGCTTCTCGGTCGAGTCACAAATCCAGTTGTGATGTTTTTAGTGCATCAAAAACGATGCTTTTTTTCTTGTACCTCACTTTGAGACGGCATCCAGACAAGATCATAAGAAGAAGAAATGTAAATTCAGAGTTTGTTTTGTATTTGATTGTAGCTTACATGAGGTTTTTTATTTTTTGCAGATGCACGTAAGGAGGAGACTGTAACGGAATGAGCTGGCGTGGTGGGAGTACTGCTGATCGAAGGTTGTATTTGGGAACTAGAGGCTGAGCAGAGTCAGATCGGACATCCCGGAGGTGCCTGCAACACTGAGATGCACTATAGAGGCTGGGAAACCAAAGAGTTAGTGAGGAGGGGGTTCCTGCACTGAAGACAGTCTTGCAGTTTGGACACTGATGCGCGTGCAGACAGTATACTGTATATATACTGTACATAGGCCACACTGGATCACACGAGGGCTCTGCGTGCTGTGAGGGGGCTCGTTTTGGCACGGTCCACCTTTTTTATACCAAAATAATACTGTGTTGTACAGATGAGGTTCAGGTGTTCTTGGAAAATGATACATGAGATGAGAAAAATGCTGTTCAGAACGGGATAAGAATATAGAATCCCCTTCGTCAAGTAGCCATCTTTTATATTTTTTTAAATGTTTATTGCAACTCTGTACTTTCTCTTTTGTTTTTTTGGATTAGACTAGATTTTTTGTGTCTAGGACAGAACATCAGTAGCATCTATAAAAGTCTGGTGACCCCTTGTCTTTGGTTTATATAATTTTAAAATATTATACACCTCTAGTGCTGCTATCTTTATCTTGCACAGACAAATGCCAGCTCACGAGGCGCGGTTTGATTTGGGCCGTACCAAATACTGTACTTGGAATAAACAAGACCATAGATATGCATACACTCACCTGCCCGGGGAAGGCAGGGCGAGTCAAGACGGGTATAATTATAATATAATGAGGGCTACGGAGAGAGTTGTGTAGTTGGTTTTTCTTCTGCTGCTGCTGATTTTTGTTCATTTGTTGTCAATGATACAGATGCAAATCACACTTCACCTGCCGCATGACTCTCTGTTTCAAACTTTTATAAGGCCAGGGACTCGGAATTAAAGGTAAAACAAACTCAACCTAAACAAATGAATGCGTTTAAATTTGTAAAACTAGACTGAACTGCAGGCTGGTTGCTGGGAACGTTCATTCCTATTGGCATCACTGTCTAGATCTATGTATTTGGAGGTCCCTGGACCCCAGTTTGATGAATGTGGCTCTACGGAGCTGACGCCCCCGTTTTTATTTGTGCCTTAGCTGCCCCCATTTCACATAAACAGTATTGATATTTATCTTTTGTCAAATTGGTGTAATGATTTTGCTTTATTTTGGAACAAATGAATGTGCATAATGCAGATATTAGATGGTGGAATGTTACCTTTATTTATGCAAATTAATATTCTTGGCTGGTATCGTCTTTGACCAGTGAAAATGGACACTATGGATGAAACTTTATATAAATGATTCTAATGTAACAGAAATGGAAACGCGTGTCATATCACAAAGCTCATCTCTTCCTCGGATTGTAAATAGGATTGTTTTGGGGTTAAAATGTTGCAGAAAGCTTTATTTTTATGAATGTTTAAAGATCGCAGCTTTAATGTTTATCCTTTTGTAAATACACTGTATAAAAGTAATTCAAAGAAACCTTCAAATGACGTACTGTAACGCAAGCATGAGAAAAGACACTTCAGCCGTATGAATGTTTTGTTTGACTTATGATTTTTGTGGCAGCGGAAAATAAACAGACACTGAATGTACAAGGTTTTCGTCTTTTCGCTGCGTTCTCTTTTTTTACAGTCAAGTCAACTCTCCTCTTCTTTCCTTTTTTTTCTTTTCCCCCTTATCCCGTGTGAAAAGGAATCGTCTAATGCCTCTATAATTCTATTCAACACCACTGAAAACCCTGGAGCGCTGTCTTCGTGGCGTGCTGCCCTGAGGATATCTTAAATCTGAGGTAGGTGTGGTGCGCTGGAGACTGCTGGGAAAAGACGGCTTCTGATTTCAGCTGCTATAACTTACTTAAACTTGGCCCCTAGCTCGCATACGCCAAAGGAATGACAACATTTCGTGTAGGAATCACATTTCACAAAATTTACAATACGCTGAAGTCACAAGCTGATTTAGTTTCTCGTCTTGATACACTGCACATAAACTAGTCATAGGCCACTGTTTTCTAACCTACAAAGTTGCACAGTGTTATGTTTTATTATTGTTATTATGCCTTTTTTTCAGAGGTTCGACATCGGAAGACAAAGGAGCCCATTTTCCCCAGGCGTCAGAGTCTTACGAGCTCTTAATTGGACCCTTTTCCTATTAATTCATATTCGAGGGGGCCCCATGTGAGAGTTCTTGTCCCAGGCCCCCAAATTTCTGTCAACGCCCCTGCCTTTTTGCACTTTAACTTTATTCTGTACTGAAATCCACTTGGTTTAAACCTAAAATGACTCTCTCAGACCTGAATCCTCGCTGTCTAAACCCCCGCACCGGTAGTTAATCATTAATCAGAGCTAGTGCGGCGTTTGCAGCTCAGGGAGTGAATTCTGGAGGTTTTGAGCTTTTACGTGACCTGTTCATGTATAGAATGAGAGTGAGAATGAGAGTGAAAAGAACAAAAATAAAACATGTGCACTTTATGTTTAAAGCAGTGGCAACTTGTGATTGTAGTTTCTTTTTTTGAAATAAATTCTGACAATGTGAGTAGTGACCACAAGAGGCCGCTGTCACACACAAAGGAAAAGTTGGCCATCTTTTTGTTTTGTTTTGTTTTTAAAGTTGGCCATCAAGAAGCAAGAAAGACATGATGCTTTTTGTTTCTTCAAATTAGGGATGACAGCAGGCAGCAGGGTCAAAGATATGGGTTATTATATTTCGAAACAGGACTTTTCCGAGCGTTTGTTTCCACTCAAGGATCATCTCTAAAAAGAATTCTGGATGTAAACTGTTGTAATTGACAGTAAAAACATCTAGATAAATGTGGTTATCCAGGTCACAACATAAGCATTAGGACAAAGTTATCAAAGTAAATGTTATCTGGATGTTTATATGAACCTTACTTTATTCATTCAGAGTTCATAAAGCTGCTCACTTACTAAAACAATGGTGATCTCTAAACATCACTTTAAATTAATGTACTACCGGTGCAGATTGGCAGCCATTCTTCATCTCATCTGTCCTACGGCAACTGTGGCTACGGAGATTGCTTAGAAAAGTGCGATTGAGGGAGATGATGGATTTGTGCACCTGCCTGGGACTTGAGTATAGAGTAGGGTGACCAGACGCCCCTATTTACCCGGGACAGTCCCAGTTTTGATCCTTGTGCTCCTTGTCCCAGCAGATTTACGCAAAACCAATGATTTGTCCCAGTTTTACACAAGAAATGTCGCAGATGTCAGTATTTTTGACCAATTTGATAGTAAAAGATGGAATATAATGTCATTTTTTTTAGCTAAAATGTAAAAAAAAACATGCTTGAAAATGAGCATAAGGCCAGAAAATGCACTGACAGAACAAATAACCAAAACTATTTAACGATTATAATCTGAATTTGGGTTTAAGATGTAGGGTCCCATGCCATGATACTATGTTTTATCATTGCAAATTGTAACGTAATCACCGCACACTTGCTTACCACAGCTTTCATTTATTTATTTATGAGCAGAAATGGCGGGTGCTCTGGTAATGACCTCCTCCTCCTCCTCTTCTTCACATTCAAAAGGCACTTAATGATTAGTGAGTTACCCTCTTTGATCCCTCTTTGGAAGTAGTGAGCTTAGCAGGAAGTTTTTTAATGTTTCTCTTTTTTTTCTTTTCCCCAAATTAGGCAAAGATACTCACGTGCTGATCTGATGGACTTCCAAATGAGGCCGAAATCTGGACTAGACTTTCCACCAGACAACCCGCTTTGATCACCCATTCTCCCCCGTGATCCTGGGATACTGGAGGCCTCTTCGACACCTTCTAGCCTAAAGCCGAAGAGGCAGGCGAGGCAGCAGCACTCCCCTGTCTCATCCGCCCTCCCCGTCTGGCTCTCCCCCCTGCACACCGGACACTCTTTTGAAAGTACGTGATTTAAAATTCCTCCTCTGAGCATGTCGTACATTTTATATGCATGGTGGGGTTTTGGGGTGGGGGGGATTGCACGGGGCTCCAGTCCAAATGAACTTCCCCACTTCGCCCCCCAGCCTCCTCTGAGATGTACGCACTCCAAAATCTACCTTTTTAGCTACTCTGTCTGTCTCATTTTCTATCAGTTTCAATATTAGTTTTACTGCATCATGCTTTTCACCAAATTTCATAGCAGTGTTGGGCTTTGAAGACAAGAGTGATCAGAACAGAGGCAGTGAAGAAGGAGCCTCGGGGCAAGTGGGTTTCTTTTTTTTTTTTTTTTTTTCTTTTTGGGGGAGAAGGAGAAGGCTGGGGATGACAAGTGCAGCGTTTGGGGACAGCTTTGATGTGCGGAGGAGCCGGGGCAGGGATGCTTCTGCGGCTCGTTCAGGCTCTCGTTCAAATGCAGACAATGGGAGGAAGGGAGATGTAAAGGAGTGATGGCTCTCAAGCGGTGACCAATAATAATCATAAACTTTTACGGTTGGGATGCGCGCTGAATGTGAAGCGAGAAGAGCTCATTCAAAGTCAGGTTGGAAATGTCCTGGGACGGTGCGACTGCTGCCTGAGGTTCAGAGGTGGAACGTAATGAAGTAAAAGTAGTGAAGTACTTTAGTTAAGTACAGTAAGTAAGTACAGTATTTTCTGAACTGTAAGTCGCTCCGGAATAAGTCAAAAAATGAATAATAATGAAGAAAAAAATGGAGTTGTCAGTGTGACCGTAATGAAGATGTGAAATTATATACTCAAATGCGACTTATATCTGAGTATAAGTCGCACGTCTTTTTTACTTTTTATATTTTTATTTTATTTTTATTTATTTATTTATTTTATACACATATATATATATATATATATATATATATATATATGTATTATTATTATCATTATAATTATATTGTATTATTTCTATATGTTTATTTAGAATTTAATTTGTCTTTATTTTGTATTTATTATTATTATTATTATTATTATTATTATTATTATTATTATTATTACTAGCTAATTTTTCTATTCTGTGTTTATGCTCATGAGGAGGTTGAAAAGGGGGGAAAATATAATTAAATTGTAATTTGTACAGCTGCAGTTGAGAACAATACTTGAATAAAAATTTGATTAGAAAAAGTCGCACCCCCGAAACCCTAAGCTATGAAAAGAAAAGAAACAGTACGACTTATAGTCCAGAAAATACGATATTTGGACTTTACTTAAGTTCATTTTACAGCGGATACTTTTACTTTACTACATCTGAGAGCAGGTATTTGCACATTCTACGCTGCTACATTTTGAACAGGTCTGAAAAGTAAAAGTATTTTTCATTTTTTCAGACCTGCAGAAACACCTGAGAGCTTTACTTTTAACAGGTTCATAATTTGAGCAAACAAAATTATAGCAACAAATGAAAACAGTTAGAATTAAAAGACCGATTCACTTGTTTCTGTTGAACAAAATGCAGCACAAATCTTTATCAAAATCACTACATTTGCAGCTTTTTTATTCGCGCTGGTAAAAGACTTTCCCTTAAGTTACTGTATTTGAGCTGTACAGGGTTGAATGAATATCGTTTTGTCTCATTACAGATAAAAACTGACTACGGAAGTGTTTCATTCTGCTGTTTATTAATGGCTGTTCCGTTCATCCATCTTCTTTTGCTTATCTGGGGTCGTGGGGGCAGCGGTCTGGGATTCTCTGCTTAAACTTCTGCCCTGGATAAAAGAAACAAAATGGATGGATGGAGGTGCAATAAATAAACGGCACATTTCTGCAGTCGTCCTGCTTTGGGGTTGATGCGTCAGTGGCACAATTTGATTTCAGTGTTATATCTTATTGCCTATATTTCCTTGAGCAATATATCGCACTTTAAAATGTGTTATACTGACAGACCAAGCCACATCTGCTTCAATAATACCTCTACAACCAAACTTCACAGCAGCTCCTGAAACGTTTTTGTCTTTTCTCATTTTTATGTCACAAAATATTAAAAATATTTATCACAGTTACAGAAAAAGGAGCCTGATCTGACCCCGGGGGGAGGCCAATCCGATGCAGTACTGCTGTTCTGCGCTGAGACGATGAGACGATGAGGTGAGTGTGCCCCAAAAAAAACGACACCCTGAAATGCGACTTGAGTAATCTGGTTTATTTTAGGAATAAAATCCTGCTAGCTTATCGTGGCTATAGCAGTAAGTAAACACCAGAAAAACACAATTCACTTTTTCCTCATTTAAGTGCTACAGATTTGCAAGATTATAGACATTAAAAACAGTACAGCAACCATAGTGCCTACATTCATATTTGCACAGAATAGAAAAATTACAGTATATTGCCGTTACACTGTCCCACTCAGAAACCACACAGCAAGAGACTGGTATCACGAAGTCAGACGGGGTTATGTTACGTTGGCAGGTCGATGTGGTACAAAGAAATGTGGCGTTATAGTGTTTTTTTGGAGCGTAAGAAGCGATCACAAAGCCATATAAAGCTCGAATTGTATGAGGGACGTGTGGCTAAGTCTGTGTATCCAGTAGAGGGTGCTCAACGTAGCATCTCTGTGTAGAAAAGAGGACCAGGAGCACCAGAAATGTGTAAAAAAGTAGTGCCTTGTCTTTGTTGTGAAGGTGGCGCAGGCCGGGAGTCTTCAAATGAAAAGTTGAAACAGATTTTCAAAGGCGTTTGTAATAAAATTTTACAAAATAATTTAGAAAAAAGTATTTGACTCGGAGAAACGTTAGTCTGAAACACTTGACATGTGAAAAAATAGCTTAATAAACAAGAAAGAAAAAACAGTATAACGTATAAATAAATCTGTATTAAACTATAATATGACACAAATATACAAAAGAAAATTTACATCATAATATCCCATGATGCCGTCTTGCATTTTGACCATATCAGGGGACTTGACGTTTGGGGGAGTTACGCCTTTTTTCTGTCCTGCAGTTTGTACTAAAATGCAAAAATGATTTACAAAAACAAATCAGTTCTACAACAATTATGATGAAGCCAAATCACAAACATTACATCATTTTTTGTGTAATTCTTTTAATTTTAGACATTTCCTCTGCTCTGTGGTGTGGTTTTTCCTGTCACTCTGCTGCACATTCTCTACAAATTTAATGTTGCTGTGTTTAAAAATGAATATGTCTATGGAGCTAGTTTTATAATCACATACAAATTAGTATCATTCCAATAAATCTTAAAGAACAGCTTTAAAATGGCATCACAGAACATCAAACTGCTGCATGTTCAAAGTTTTTTCAGAAAAGTTGGATTTTACAAAAATAAGAACATTATAATTATTAATTTGGGCCTGTATCTTAAACCCTTAACCCCAGAGCGCCCCCTGGTGTGTACAGCTGACCTCCTTCTGATTGTTGTCTTTTTAAAAGGTGTCTGTCCATTCCACACCACAGGACGTCCTGTGGATTACACCATTAAACAAACATGTTTCCCTTTAAACCAACTCCTGAACCATCTCTGACTCATGAGACTCAGAAGTGTTTGAGTCACATGACAATTTAGCTTTTTTTTTCTGTTAAAATACAGAAATTAAAAGAAGAAATGAAACAGGACTTTATTCTAAAACTATTATAATGAAGCCAAATCACAAACATTACATCATTTTTTGTGTAACTCTTTTAATTATAGACATTTCGTCTGCTCTGTGGTGTGGTTTTTTTCTTGTCACCCTGAAAGATTTCTGCAAATTAAATGTTGCCGTGTTAAAAAATTCTAATAAATGACTTAATATTTCTGTCTGTGCTGGTTTTATAATTACGTAAAAATGAGTCACTGTCCCAGCTTAAAGAACATCTATTAAAATGTTTTTTTTCTCACAGATGTCACGCTGCAGAACATCAAACTGCTGCGTGTTCAAAGTTTTTCAGAAAAGTTGTGTTTTACAAAAATAAGAACATTATAATTATTAAAGTGTATCTTACACTCTTAACGCCAGAGCTGCTGACGCTGTTTCTTGTGTAACTGTCTTTTTAAATGTGTCATTGTCCATGTCTCACCACAGGACGTCCTGTGGATTACACCATTAAACTGATCATATCTTTTTTTTTAGATTTAAGCAGAAGTAAAGGTGTAATTTTATTAAATGACATAGACACGTTTCCCTTTAAACCAACTCCTTTATGAACCATCTCTGACTCATGAGACTTAGAAGTGTTTGAGTCACACCACAGAACGTTTTAGCATTTTTTTTCTGCTAAAATACAAAGAAATTAAACAGGACTTTATTCTAAAACTACATATAATTGATAGAATACATATTTGTGCACAGTTAAGTTGCATTTTGGAGGAAGAAATCATTATTTAGAAAGTAATTTAAAGTGATAATGTCAAAAAATGGGCGTCACGTCAAGTCCCCCTTTACAGCCGCTCAGAATAAACGTTATTCCATTGTCCAAATATAAAAAAGTAGATTTATATTTGGATAATATATAACAGACTCCAGGCAGGCGGAAATATCCTGGAAAAGCACGTTACAAATCCGACAGTGGGGATATAAGCCACAGCCAGTCCACAAGAACCTCATACAACATCATATTTAAAAAACTTCAAGGAACTTTTACTTTTTCTATATATTTTTTTTTTTTTGAA
This sequence comes from Periophthalmus magnuspinnatus, assembly GCF_009829125.3. Classification (NCBI taxonomy): domain Eukaryota; kingdom Metazoa; phylum Chordata; class Actinopteri; order Gobiiformes; family Gobiidae; genus Periophthalmus; species Periophthalmus magnuspinnatus. Next base: position 3,948,487 of record NC_047142.1, on the reverse strand, counting down.
GAAAGGTTAATACAAGTTAACTTTGGTTTCCAGCTCTCTAGAACTATATACTGTAAAAATCGTGGCAGTTTGAAGCTGTTGAGTTAAAACAGTAGAGCAGCCATAAAAAGCCAAAAATGAATACGACACAGAAATGTAACTTTTTTTTGTTTTTGTTATAGCAGCCAGAAGAAACAATGTAGTTACAGTGTGATTCGGTAGGACAGATGGGGTACAGTTAAAACGTGAAGTGGTACCTCTAAATAAATAGATCTGTAATGCTATGACTATCCTAATCTGTTATAAATATGATTATGCATATTCTTTCAAGACCTTTCATTCATGCAAAGAAATCATAAAAATCTTCTGAAACCATTTTGAACACAACACAAACATGGATCGAGGACGCGAACAGAACAGGGGGATGTGTCAGGTTCGCACATGGGACAAAATGGCCGCTCCGAAAGCCCAAACTGTGCTGCAGCCTCGGCGGACTTCCACTTGTCAACGACTGTCTTTGTCAGAGTGGAGCCATCGCAGCTAAAACGGCGTCCAGACTACACCTGCCCCCAAAACTGCGAGAGGAACAGAGGTAGCGAGCCAAAAAAAAAAGAACTTGACAGCGAGTAGTAGCGCTGGGTGATTATTTGGGAATAATTTAGCAAGAGAGTGTTGACTTCGCCTGAGGAATGCTGATATTTGCAAGGCCTGGCTCCCTTTATTTTTGGGGATAAATGTTTTTTCTCCACCTCGACCGTTCGCCGTTTTGTGCTGCGCTCAACAGTTCTCTCTGGATATTCATCAGCGTGTGACATTTTTCCCCTGGCTTCCACCTCCGGGATGTTGTGTTTTTGTCTCTTCTTCTTCCAGTCTGTGTGCAAAAAGATCCGTTCGCTTAAGTCACCTGCTCCAGACCGTTTCATTAAGGTGTTTGCGTCGTCTCCTCGGGGTTTATGCTGCGCCCAAAAGTCCAGAGTTTTGGAAAGCAGATAATAGTGTTGTCACGAAACTTAAATTTTTTAAGTTGATACCAAGGAAATGCACCACAATGATAATAATAATCAGTCTTTTTTTTTAAACAAAAATATGAAATGCGCTATACCACTAACTAACAGTTTATTTTAAGTTTTTTTTGTTGTTTATTATTATTATTTATGGTCAACTGCGGCAGGGAAAAAATAAATCACGCTTTTTCCTCCATACTGATTTTAATTTTCGATGCGATTTAGTTCAGTCTTATCAAAAACATAATAAAAATTGGTCTTAGTATTGACTTCATGAACATAAACAATACAATTTTAACACAAAAAATGCATTTCTGAGTATAAGTCGCACTGGAGTGTAAGTCGCACCAGCCAAAAAAATGCATAATAACGAAGAAAAACAACATATTTCACATATAAGTCGCATCTGAGTATAAGTCGCACCCCGAAACTATGAAAAAAAGTGTGACTTATACTCCGGAAAATACGGTAATATATATTTCCGCCATAGTCTGAACTCCAACCCACGTGCTCTCGATTCAAAAACCTTAAACATATCGTCGACTGATTCACGATATCACGATCTTTTTCGATATATTTCCCAGCCCTATCGTCAGCTGTAACTTTCTTTCTAACCTAACGACGGCTTTAAACTTCAAAAAATATCTTTAGTTTCTTGAAATGGTAAAGAACAAGCTTGTTTTCCTTCTTTTTTTTCTTAAATCACAAAGTTCAGTGACCGACTTCTGCTTGAGTTTTGAGTCGCCTTTTCCCAGTTTTAATCTTTACGTCCTGGGTTTTAATTGAAATTTCACTACGACCCAATAAAATAATCGATTAAGACCACGTGAGAACCATTTGACGCGCAATATTTAAAAACTTAAATAGTCAACATACATCTTAACACACCACGTTTCATCTGTTTTCCAAAAAAAGGATGATTTGAGCTTATTTTGTCTTTATTTTGTAAACTGGGATGGACTCTGCGCACACACGTGGATGGAAGAAGCGTTTTAAAGAACCACTGCAGTTCAAACGGGGTCCGACTCAACCGGGGTTTCCTTTTGCCCCGCCACCGCCATCGCCATCGCCATCCTTTTCACCGACTGCCCCTCTCGCGAGCCCTGTCCGCACATGCAACGAAGACACGAAAAAACTCATGCTGGGACTAGATACAGATCAGGAAATGAAAAATAAAACAAATAAAGACGCATGCCAGTGATCCGTCCTGTTCTGCGTCCGTCCCCGCTCTTCTCTCTGCCCCAGTTTTTGATTTGTTTTCGTGGAGAAGAACGAGAAGTCTTTGAAGAGGGTGAAGGTCGTCTTGCAGGGTCAGGAGAAGTTTGAAAAGATAAAACAAGAGGCACCAGGAAACGTTGTAGTAGTAGTAGTAGTAGTAGTAGTTGCAGTAGTAGTAGTAGAAGGATGATGGCGTAGCAATCGGGGAAAAAGGATGCGTTCTTCACTTCTGCGACAAGTACGCGCCGATGGTCAGGCTCGCCGCTCCGATAGCAGCTAATCCGAACACGGTTTTGATGGACGGCCAAGAGCAGGAGAAGACCGAGTCCCTCTGGCGATCGTACAGCTCCACAAAGGCTTCCTGGAAGAAAAACAAACAAAAAAACATATGAATAATCCAAAAATGTCAAATATCTGATAATGAATCTGATGTTCTTTCTGTCCAAACGTGTAAATTACTCCCAGAAAATGTAAAAGAAAAAAGAAAAATGATTAATAACTTGCTCGCTAACATCCGTACCGTGCACAGAACAGTACGTTGTTGTTATCGTTCCTTTCATATTATGTTCGCCACCTCGACTTTATTACATTTAAATTACATTAAACAAACAAACACGTGGCTAATATTTCATGACGGTTTTTAAATTCACAATTAGATCCGCCATTACTTTCGCCTCCAGCTTTCGGATATCGACACAAATTGAATAAGAATGTTAAAAAAAACAAAACAATAAAACTAAAAAAAAAAAAACAGCTGGATGATTTACAGCTAAACTCATGTAATACAAAGAATCCGTTTTATCTTTATTAGTGCGGACAGGAAGTTGTAAATATGTACGCACAGTGTGAGTGACACAAGTGAAGTACTGCAGTGTCCCACAGTGTTACGCAGAACAATAGTACTTTTTATGGCCGTCGGGTGTACGCTTACAGCTGTAGCAATACTCTCCCTACGCATTGTGGTAATGTCGAAACTCCGCAACAATGGCAGAACTTAGGCAATGTGAAATGTTAGAAGCAGAGAGGCAGTGTGGGATTGTAAATGATAATAAAGAGAAAGATCACGGCTTAAAGTATCTGCTGGGCCTGGACGTATTTGGTTCATGAAAGAGTCACTGTTAGCGTCACTATTTCCTGTCCGGTTTTATCTCTGAGGTTTTTGCAGATTCAAGATAAAATAAGATAAGATAAGATCTGCCTTTATTAGTCCCACAGTGGGGAAATTCCAGTATTGCACCGCACAGTTAAAGAACAGAAGGAAAATGGTACGTGCAATAATACAAGATAATAGATAAATAGCTTAAAATAATAAAACAATAGACTTAAAAATAAACTAAAATAGACTCTAATATAACATCGTAAAGTGACTTGAGTATTGCACATAGGTGTGGTTCAATAAATATTTAAAGATGAGACAGTAGACAGGAAACTGCTAATGGACGATGTTAAAAACTACTACACTTCAGACAAATTTACATAAACGTCGGATCGCAGTGTGACTCTGAAGTGCTGTGTGTTTGCAATTTGTTTTCTTCCCGACAAAACCCACAATGTCGATGAAACGTTTAAAAAGGCGCCTATGAAGGTTTGAGCTTTGAGAGAGTTTAAACGAGAGAGAAATGTGAGAAAATGTTAACGCCTGTGTGAGAAAAGTGTATAAAGTGTGTGGTGAGGGGTTTTACAGCAAAAAACATAGAGAAGAATTGTAAAAAATAAAGCTGATACTTCGCCGATTTCGCTGATTGCGGGTTATTTTTAGAACGTGACCCCCGAGATAAACGAGGACCAGTGTATTTCACCAGAGAACACTTTTGCTAATGTTATAAAACAAGGCCACAAATGAACGTATTCTACATATAAATAATTGGGTCACCTTGATTTTAATTAATTTGAATTGTAATAGGTTGTTTATTTTGCATTTTCTGATTTTAATAAAAGTGACTGTAGTGAGCTAGTGAGCTGTGCAATATGTGAATTATGATCGTTTGAAACAGTTGTATGTTCTGGTTTAATCCTGATTTAGTCCTGGTTTAGTCCTGGTTTAGTCCTGGTTTAGTCTTGGTTTAGTCTTGGTTTAGTCTTGGTTTAGGCCTGGTTTAGGCCTGGTTTAGGCCTGGTTTAGCCCTGGTTTTTAGTCCTGGTTTAGTCCTGGTTTAGTCCTGGTTTAGATCTGGTTTAGTCCTGGTTTTTAGTCCTGGTTTAATCCTGGTTTAGTCCTGGTTTAGTCCTGGTTTAGCCCTGGTTTAGTCCTGGTTTAGCCCTGGTTTAGCTCTGGTTTAGTACTGGTTTAGCCCTGGTTTAGCCCTGGTTTAGCCCTGGTTTAGTCCTGGTTTAGTCCTGGTTTAGCCCTGGTTTAGTGATGATTTAGTCCTGGTTTAGCCCTGGTTTAGTCCTGGTTTAGTCCTGGTTTAGTCCATGTGAGTGGATCTCTCTTTCACTGTGGTTCTCCTTGAGGTTTCTCTTTTTCCCACTAGGTTTTTTGAGTGTTTTCTTGCCGAGACAGAGAGTCTAAGGACACTCAGACACTTAGAAACAGACAAGGATGAATCAACAGAAAACAAATGGAGAAGTGTCTTTCATTATTGCTGTTCTAACTTTCTGCTGGTTAAATCAATTCTCACGACTGCTACTGTGAATTTGGGCTTTACAAAAATAGATTGAACTTTACTGAACCCACAGGTTGGCGACACGGTTCCAGCTCCTACAGATGAATACTAGTGTTGTGTCCTTAGGCAAGACACTTAACCCCCGTCCCCCCCAGCGCCTGCGTACACCGGTGTATAAATGTGCGAGTCGTTCCTTGAAATAAAGAGCTCCGAGTGCCTTGAAGGTGGAAAAGCGCAATAAAAAACATGACTATTTTCCATTTATTACACTGTAACACAAATAAAACACAATCATAAGTCCAACGCCAAGACAATATTGATGATCTATGAACGTGATTTTAACGGATGACGCCTCATTATCAATCAGCGAGTAAGATTATCTGTCAGCTCGGCCTATTTAAATTCATCGAACACACTGCAGCATCCGTCAAAGCTGAAGGGAGGTTAGTTTGTCTCTTATTATGTCTCCATATTTCTATTTGGCTTGAAATGGTTGTTGAAAATAGACTGTGAATCCACCTGGATCGCTCGTTCTCACACGTCTCACATGCGAATAGCAGTAAAACAAACCCAAAAAAACATAGAAACCCAAAAGAATACACTGCTCTCGTCTTTCGTCAAGGTGCGAATAAAGAAGGAGCGAGCGAAAGTGTGTTCAGTGAATGTGACAGTTGTCTGGAGCGAGCAGACACAGACATCTGCTCGGCGACAGCGGGAACAGCTGGACCAGAAGAGGCTGAACCAAACTCCACAGTCTCACACAGAGAAACGCCGCAGCACTGTCGACAACCTCACTTTAAACACTCTTTCTGGGGGAAATTTGAAGGGCTACTCTTCAAACATCCACCCGCAGCTCCCCGTCCACTGTCTTTCCGTGGATTTTTCACGGTTTCGAATCGATCAGAAAATGCTTTTGCGCAGAGCTCTGGAATTGGATGTTATGATTTCAAATGGAGGGCAAAGACGTACAGCTATTTCTGATTCCCTTTTCAAATAGAAACTTCACAAATACATCTTTGACATTTGAGATTGATTAATGCCACCACTTTTCGCCTGGATATTAAAAAAAAATCACGTGGATAGTCCCAATGTTTACACCCTCGTAATTTCGAAATGTTAACCTGGCATTTGAATAGCTGGCATCGCAAAACTAGTTACTAACCGTTTTAACAGTTGTTTTTTTTTCATTTGGAAAGTCCCATTGGAAAGTTGGATGTGATGTACAATGTTTTTAGTGTTACGGGAACTGGAGCACCCTAGATAAACACAAGAACATGCAAACTCCACACAGGAAGACCCAACACAGTATGCTGATTGTGCAACAACAAACACGCCAACCAACCAGGCAAAAACATAACCCTGGAAAGGAAATTCAAAGCAGGACGGTAGGTGTGTTGTGTGTGGGCCTATAGGAAAAAATGATCAGTAAAAACTATCGAAAATATATTTAAAGTAAGAAGTAAGTCATGTATTAGGTCCAGAAAGAAGAGAAGCATTGGAAAAGACTGAAACTTACAAATTATATGCATGTTAGTGTACGTTTGTCAATGTTTTAACAATAACGTTAGCAGGTTTTATTCATAAAAAGCCCCAAATGCGATGACATATGACGATATTACATAAATAACTGCAGTTTTTGTGATTTACCCATCGCGCTCAATCATCAGGTCTGTTCAGATTCTTCTTTCAGACCAAGTTTTAGTTTGTTTTCATACCGAATGCTCACTTGCGGTGTTCCTCAGAGCGCTCACGTGCCGCTTTGACGTATATCTGGTCAGTCGGGCTGCAGATGGCGCTGTGATTCTGTCTCAACTGTAGGAAATCCACCCCAAAACCTGTTTAACTCTGCTGATCGGACACTTATAGCAACATTACTAGTGCACAGGTATGAAAACAAACTAAACCTCGCTCTGGATTAAAGAATCTATTCAAATAACCGCAATTAATCTTGAACCCATTTCCTCAAACTGTCACTCTTGTGTCAAGCTGACCACACTGGCTGTAACACTCTTTCAACAGAAATCCTTTGAAGCTCTGTACACAAAACCCGATCAAAGTACGCCGAACAATACCCGATTGTTACGTTATTACCGCCGTAGTGTCCTCCGTATTGACACTCCGGCTCCATACTGCGACTGTATTTCTGTGTACTCTGTATGTTTGCCTTCGACCTTGCGGCGCGTCACATTTGAAATACCCCCTTTCCATTCAGTGCACAAAGGCCCTAAAATGAGATTCCAAAAAGCAGCAAGGAGACAAATTTATTTCCTGTACCCGGCTCGCTTCCCGTCCCGTGGCAGCGCAGTGGGTGCCACAAAGGAAAGGATCAGCACTCGCCTCCCACTTTAGACCCTGTAGTGTGAAAAACCACCTGGCATCTCCTTTGTTGGTGCGAGGCTTTTAATTACACAGCTTAACCAGTGCTTGATATCTTCATTTTGGGACAGCTCGTTCATCAATAATCTCCCACACTCGAAGGGATTTGGCTATTAATTAGTGAACATGCTCCCCCAAGTCGAGAGGAATGTGGCGAATTGGCAAAAAAAAAAAAAACACACTCTTGGCTTGTTTTTTCCCCCACCTACTCCTGGAAAAAGCATTCAGCACTGCCCAACAAAACAGCATGGGAGGGTCCGCTAACAAGGCCTTGACAAAAATGACAAACTCGTGGCTGGGCAGATAGCGTGAGCGTTCGATGCTGGATCACGCTGGAAGGAAGGTTAGACTGACACGAGATAAATCAAAAGTAAAGTTAGCATCGCGATAACACGGGAAAACATTTATCTGAAGGCCAGGTGGGAGATTTTTGGTTCTATTTCTCACATTTTGGACTGAAGTATGAATTTAATAAGCAGTCATTTTGCCCCATTACGTTGAAAAACACGGCAGGGTTTTGATGGCTTACAGTAGGTGGTTACTTAGAGCAGCGTGATAGTATTCAATGGAAATCGTACGTTTTTAACCTTTCCAGCGACACGTAGTTAATCCCGACCAAAGTGGCTTATTGAGTTACTGTAAAATGCTATTTATTCATTAACCTTTATTTTAACCAGGGTAAAAAACATTGACTTTTTTAACCAAATGGACTGCAGCAACAGAAGAAGCAAACCAAAGTTGCTCTTATATTCAGAAATGACCACACGACTGCATTTGTTGTTGTATTATTCCAAAGTATTGTATAGATAGTTTGTTGTCTTATCACTTGCAGAAGGCGTAGTAAAATATGTAGTGTTCTATTTTTACTTTACCTTGTACTCTGTTATCTGAGAGCTATCTGCAGTGAGGTGGGTTTTACTCATACAAGGACAGTGACAGTAATAACTCCTGACTCAGACAGAGGTGAAGGGGGTGTCGGGTGGATATCATGAGACCGAGGTATGTGCGACAAACAAGATCCCGACTTTTAACACTAGTTTAGCCACTGCCGGTTTAAGTCTGAGTGTGTTAGCAAACAAACTTTCTCTGTACCGTGTTATTGATCTGTTTTTAAAGAACACATGATGCATTCTTGTGGTATTAATCCCCTTTTAAACAAGCTTTTTGGTTATTTTAGGATTAGGATTTCACATTTTCTGACTTAAAATACATTTGGAAAACAGACTTTTATTTTATATTTATGAGTTGGAGCGCCCTCTACTGTCAGCAATGGTCACGAACCGCCAGAAAATAAACAATTGAAGCCATTAGGAAACACAATTTGACAGCAGAATGAGTCCTTTGACGGTTTACGCTCTTAAAAACACAGATTTTTTACTTGTGACGCAACAATTTGAGCAAAATTCGACTATACTAATCCGTATTCTTTAAGGAAAGCATTTCAGAGCACGCACTATCAGACTATTTGCTATGTGTGTATTCGTACTCCGCCCAGCGCTGACATTTAACTAATGCATCAGATGGTTAAGTGGATCTGTAAATGCGCATTACATCTGTGAGTACATTTAACAACATGTGCACATTAGCAACAAGCGCCTAAAAATAACACCCAACCCACTGGCTAATTTCCCACAATAAAGACATCGCTGTGGCCAGTCTGTTCTTTATCATTATTTTTACCAATGCCTGGCACCGTAAAGCAGATCTACTCTGCAAAATGGACTTTTCAGAGATTTTGAACCACGTTATAGTTGTTTCTTCTTCTCATTTACCCTCAAAAATTTGTATCTGGAGTGACTCGTGCATGTTTAATCGCTTATTTTCAAGACGCAAAGCCGATCAACCCTCGTTTTCACCGCCACCGGCAAACGTCCACTGCTCCGTACTTACTTCGTTCTCTAATTTTATTGTCTTAATCGGTTTTACGAGTAAGATTCGGCAGTTTTGTGTAGTCTTTTCTGCAGCTATCCATCGCGAGAACTTCATGGCGACGCTATTTCCCATTTGACGCCACAGTTTTTAAGTCGTTTTAGATGAACATTGCGATTTAAAAAGTGCAAATTACAACATAACGATCCACGGGTGTCGTAGATTATAACTACAGAGCAGACACGAGCACAACACGTCTGCTCTGACAAAAAAAAAAGATCTTATCGTTTCTAATTAAAGCGGCTAAATGAGGCTCCCCAGAAAAAAAGCACATCTACTGCCAAAGACAGGCTAATGATTATTGTGTTTAACTCCCTGCACCGACCCCGTCCGCCAATGTTGTGACACTCAAACTACAACACACAGCAGCTGGCCGAGGAGAACTTTTTCAAACTTTACCATGTTGGCAAAAGGGACAAAACATCTGCATTCATCACAACTACAAAAGACTCCCTCTCCTGAAAGAAAAACTCGTCTTTGCCCCGCGGCTAACCATCTGCCGAGCGTCAGTAGCGACAGGTGTGCGTCAGGGAAATAAATTCTGGGCCAGGCCTCGCTACAGTATCCGTTTTTTGGATCAACAGGCTTTTAAAAGGTCACCGGCGCCAATACAGAAACCAGTAACCTCGCAGTAACAGAGAGCGTGCAGGTTCTCTCCAGGTTTACGCACTTGTCTCCATTTTACCGCGCACACGTGACAATGCCTCGGAGCTAGGATTTCTGGGAAGAACCGGCTCGCGGTCTCCCATGCGTGCTCCTAAAGTGTCATGGTTACTCTGTCCGGGAGATTCGCACATCATTTGCTTTTCCCACCAGCGGGATCGAGCCCCGTTCGCGACCCCTGGTTTGTTTTTCCAACACTTGGCTTGTTGCTTGGCGTCTTTCACGTCGGACACAAAGACATAGCTACACTTTCGTCTTCATGAATGCGACAGGAAATACCAACCGCTGGCTCATCCCGTTGGGTATCCCCTCTTCTATTGGGAGCGCTCTTGTGTGGTAGATAATGAGTCAAATTGTGCGCGCTGGATAGCCCTACTTAAACCCTCGAGCGGGGAAATGCTTTGGGACATCACAGTTGTGCAGTAGAGAGAGAGAGAGAGGAAGAACGCCTGCAAGACAAGGATGTGGGTTATAGTTCAACTTGTAATTAAGACCACTGTTGCGGTTTGGGCTTCTATATTTGCCCCATCCTCTCCTACCGCTCGGCTTATTTCCTAAGTGTTCACATAGCATCCCATAATATCCCGTAGATGACATCGCGGCCCCACTTTGATTTCATAATGAGCATCTCGGAGACTACAGTGAGCTAATTAAAGCCAAACAAAACTCCCTGTCTCGAAACCGCGGGGGAATAATACGGGATATAAAAAGTGCAAAGGCGGCGTTAACGTCTTTAGTAATTTATCTTTTGATTTGAGTAGCCACTTAAATGTGAATTTAGGGGATATTACTCTAAAGAATGGGATCCACAGGAACACGGGATATTTTTCTAAACCAATTTGGGAGGTAACCGAACACCGCAATGGCTTTGACTCTTGTGATGTTCTTTTAAATTAATATGAATGGGCAGAGTTGAAATCCTGCCTGGTGCTTCTTTCTCCTCGCTAATAATACCCATGTCATTTTTTTTTTTTTTTTGCATACTTACATCGCCTCCGTTATAAAGTATGTTCCCTGCCGTGACCCTGTTCTCGTGTGACCCCGCGGGAGCAGTGGACCCATCTCCGCATTGTGAAAACGTGACTGTAGGTTTAGCTTACGGTGGATGTTTTTTAGGGTTGATGGAGGAAACTGAAACTACCTGAGGGAAACGCACACACATCCAGACACGAGCAGCTTGCAAACTCATGTACAAACCACTTAGTAGAGTCGCTTTTTTTATCGTACGAGCACTAGAGCGTATGTTTATAGTGCCTCTGAGCCTGTAGATGTCCATTTTTCCTAATGAGATTGTGTTGTTTTCCTGGTCTTCCATGTCAGTCTTACAACAATCCATAGATTAATGTAATTTCAATCATCATCAGTCATTTTGTATTAATATGAAGTCATTAAAGGTCCTAAATTACCGTATTTTCTGGAGTATAGGTCGCACTTTTTTTTCGTAGTTTGGCCAGACGTGCGACTTAGGTGCAATTTAAAAGGTAAAATATGTTTTTTTTCTTCATTATTATACATTTGTTTAGCTGCTGTGACTTATACTCCAGTGCAACTTATACTCAGGTGCAATTTATCTGTGAAATATGTGATTTTTTTTCTTCGTTGTTATGCATTTTTTGGCTGGTGTGACTTATACTCTGGCAAATACGGTACACACAACATACATGACATATTAAAATACCTGGAGTCGTGTTTTGTTTCATTCACACACCTTTGAGTAACACTTTATTATTAGTCTGTAGCATCTCCAAAGCTCAAAATGCTCTGTTCCACCTTGTGATGTCATCAAGTGGTAATTTTTCAAGTTAACATCTACTTTTTTACCTTTATTCCAGTGGAGATTGGCAATTCTAGGAGCTGAAATCATCCAAATGATTCTAGTGAAGATGTGTGGAGTTTAAAAACACAGCGGAGCACTTCCTGTATTACCACACGATGACATCACAAGGTGGAAAAGAGTGTTTTCAGTTTGAGAGAAGAACGCGTAAATCTGCAGGGTTTGTGTGTTAAACATGTGTGAATGAAGCAAAACTCAACTCCAGGTCTGTTTGTGATGAGGAAACGTGACAAAAAAAATCAAAATCGAGAAACTATTTGCATTTTGGATTTCGGATTTGGAATAGTAATCATAATGTTCACGCTTATTTCATTTCGTTCGGTCCAAAAGTCTGCAGTGACTCGGTTCGGTACAACATCTCCAAACCTGTGCGACTTCCTTCTAGATAAAGTCACATTTCTAGCAGCTTTACACATCTCCCTAAAAAAAATAAAAAAACAAAAAAGTAGACAGTCAGTTCAGTTACAAGTGTTGACAATCTGACCATCACTTTCACCTCCGCTCAGTGTCCATCTTGCGTCTGGACTGTCATGCCCTGACCGCTCGTCCCGGGATGACAGAGGAGGGTATCGTGGGGACACTCATTACCTGTGAATGTCCCTATGTCAGCAGCACCGAGAAACAGACGCTATAGGACACAGAGCCCTTCAGCCATGACCCCACAATAATGCAATCACTGGAAACAACAACCGAGCCAGCACCCGCCCACAGGACAATAGACGCACAGCTCCACAATAGAATTTAAATGTGGAATCGATGGGACTCTTTTAGCAAAATGAATTTATACTAATGAAACGGCAATGTAAAAGGATTGGCTTTTTATTTTTTTATATGTTATATGTGAAATTACTTTGGGTTTTAATTGAATGACGTTTGAATTAAGAGCAGAAAACACAAGCTGACGTTGGATTTCTGTGCTTTTTTTAGTGGGAATTACATCGATATTCATTTTCAGGAAGTTGTTGTAACCTTAACCGTAATCACTCCTTTACCAAAACCCTCGCTAGATTTAAATTAACCCACATCTGAACTCTGAATGTCGTCGTTGATCTAATAATACGAATTTACATAATGGACCTGGCTTTTGTACCCAAGAGGAAAACATAATGTGATAATTCCCCTCCAACACAATAAAAAAACAACTTTAATTTCTATTCAGTGTTATAGAATACTTCCATTTACTGAAATCAAATATTAAACTTAAAATTCCCAGTAAATAATAAAATAAAATAAGAAAAATCCATCATTAAAACAGGCTCAAAACAGTTATTTTTAGCTGTGTGTATGACTAAAAGTTTTTTTATTCTGCATTTTTCCCATTTAATGTTGATTTTATGATGATTATTTGTGATTTTTTTATGTGTCAATTTGTTATATTGTGATTTTAAAACCGTTTTTATTCGGTAAAGCACTTTGAATTACCTTGTGTACGAATTGCGCAATACAAATGGACGTGTCTTGTGTTGCCATTTTACACAAATCATTGACGAACTCTTTGGACTTTTTGGAAAACAGAAGCTCCAGATCCACTGATTTATATTTGCGGTTAAAACTGGAGCGTTATTTGGGATCTGTGACAGTTCTTTTGGTTCATTTCGCTTCTCCGTGTCGCCTTTAAGTTGCTGTTTCCATATATTTTTTCAACTGAACGCTAAACGAGTTCCAATTCAATAAAAGCCTTTACAGTAATGGCTCTCGTTCATTTACATATTACATGGCTTTATATTCAAGGTCATGTTCACGTTCAGGTCTTGTGCACTTGTATTTTGAAATGCTTCACTGAAATCCCCGCACTGCGCCAGGTCTTATAAAAATCTAAATGAATTCCTACATCGAATCACGGGCTTTTAAAAGTCGGGCCGATCCAAAGCGCCATTAGCCCGTCCGATGAATGACAACAACGTCAGAAAAGTAGCAAACCCATTTTAATAGCGCATTCGCAATCGCTGTAACCCTAGAAAGCTCGACGGTAAAAACGGACGCGGATTTGACGTCGGGAATGCCATACCCCTAAAGGTTCATAAATATTCAAATGTGCGTCAGCGGCAGCAGCAGAGGCAGCGTTTGTGTGTTTACAGAACAGAGCTGTCTCCCATGGGAACGCAGTTAGCTTTCGACGCAATGAAACGCGATCGCCACTAAATCACCCGCGCTGCTCTTGACACGTGGGCTTCCTTTATTATCTGACTTATTCATTGTTCCCAAAATCGCTAAATAAGTGACTTTCTGGAGGCGCTATCGAGCTAAACTCTATTGAAGATCTCAAATTATGCTAAAGACGCCATTTTAAACAGCCTGTAAGATGTGTTCTAGGCCTGTCACGAAGTAAATACGGACAATAAACGATAATATTGAGACTAATTTATGGCACTGGCATGACACAAAAACCCAAGAGCAGATTTAACCCACAAAAACTACTGTAAATGTGCACAGTATTTTTAAAAATCATGAGCTGAAGTAAATAAAAAGTTCTTATTTTGTGTCTGTAATGAGTCAAAAAGCTTATTTATTCAAACTTTTACAGCTTAAATCTTATCATATATCCAAAAAATAACAAAATATTTCCCAGTACTGCAAAGAAAATGGACACATGATCAATATTAACCCCCCAAAATACTGTTCCATTGTTCATATACTGAACGATAAGTCGGTGTAGTAATTATCGTGGCAGGTTTACTGTGTACAACTTTCTGTTTGATGCTCTAAAGTACATTTTGTTGATGTTTACAAATGCTTCACTGCAACGAAGTGCAGTAAATAGAGCAAAATCTCATCCCAAGAAAGGTGTACAACTTCAGTACAACTATGCTGAGAATCTTTGCGATCAATAAACCCGAGAAACTCATTATCTGACGATTTACTCACAGCATTTGTACTGATGTGTGAATCGCGTTTTATCCATCGTTTAAGTGAGATAGAAAATCATGTACTGGCGAAAAGGTTTTTGAAATTAAGTGGTGGAATGTAACAAAGTAAAAGTTGTAAAGTACTGTACTTCAGGTGTCCTTACTTTACTTCAGTACACTTTAAATTGGCTACTTTATACCTTTACTTTACTACATTTGGCAGAAAGTATCTCTATTTTCTGCTCGACTATATTTTTGAACAGAACTGAAAAGTAAAAGTAGTTTTTTATTATTATTATTGTGTGAGACCTGCTGAAAAGGCTGAGAAGTTTTTTTTACACGTTCATAGTTTGAGTAAACAAGAAAAACAAACAAAAATGGATTAAAAATATAAATTCTGTATAAAATCTTTATCAAAATCAGTAAAGTTGACGCTTCATTAGATCTCAAACTCAAACTCACACACTTTCTCTTTTTACTCTTTAAGTACATTTTTAAACAGGTACTTTAACACTTTTACTTGAGTAGTTTTTTTATGTGATACTTTTACTTTTTTGCTCCGGTATCTGTACAAACTGTAGTACTTCTTTTCACCTCTATTGAAAATAAATCAAAAAGTATCATTTCCATCGAGAGCAGAGTTGTCTTGTGCAGAGTCCAGCCTCCTGACAGTGAAACTATAAAGATCACAAATCCCATAATGCCTCTTGGTGCTGGCCTCGCTGCATCGGTCACGTGACGCGGCAGCACCTTTCTTCTCGTCGATCCATTGATTTGTATTGAACAGCTTTGATCCCACATGAAATGAAGGACTGCTTGACCTTGCTGGTGTTTGCGCTCGTGCCACCGGCTTTAACGCATTCAGCCTCTGCCGCGCTGCCTGGTCCATCATTTATAACCACGGCACATCAAAGCGGGGGATAACTTTTATCTGTTTCACGATAAATACCACCAGTCTATTTCAATTCTAAAATAGAGGGGTGAAAACTTTCCTTTTTTTCAAGAATTAAATGTACTGTGCATCGGTCAGTGCTGTTACAAATGTGTTATAGTAATTATCGAGACGGGCTTAAATATATCAGCTTATAATTACTAAGAATAAACTGTTATTTTGGGGGTTAATATTTACCACTGGTGCTTTTTCACTGTTCTAGGTTGGATATTTGGGTTATTTTTCTGTATTGTAATGATATTTGATCAAAAAATCTTTGTCAGAATCTTTATTGTGTTGTATTTGTCTTGTTCTATGCTGTTTTTGCATGTTTTGTTTCATAAAATTGCACTTTATATCACCTTTGTACAGCACTTCGAGCCGCTGTGGTTGTTTTTAATGTGTTTTATAAATAAATTTGACCTGATTTGACTAAAAATGTTGGATGAATAAGTTCTATGACACATTTTTAGACGCAAACTAACTACAGAAGTGTTTCATATCAGCTGTTTATGTATTGCAGGAAGATTTACTACATATACAGTATTTGTTAGAGGGATAATCCTGCTTTGGGGCTGTTGTTTCAGTAGAACAAATTAGTTTTAATCATCTTTATTACTTCAGCAAGATATCACACTTCAGAATCTGTTATTGTGACTGTTACTAACATTTTACTATACCATTTTTACACCAGACAGTATGAAATAAAGAGTAAAATGTGCATTATATATTCTTCTTATTTTAAAATTGCACTTTGTAACTTGTCTGATAGTGTGGCCTGTTAGTATTTTGCCTGTATATTCCACTTTACGGCTTTAAACGTGTCTAATTTATTCACTTATAGCTGCTTTTATTGCTCAAAAATATCTCGAAAGATGCGCTTTTACTGTGAGTGGCATCGCCTCGCCACAGATCAGACCTGTAACTTAGCCAAGAGATGTCGTAATTGTGGGATATTCCAGGCAAAGATCTCCGTGGAGACATCCCTCTACCAGAAAAGTTACATAACGCACCTTTAAGCTATTCTTATTTACAAAAATCAAGCAGAAAAACGACTTATACGGGTGGAATGAAGTACTTTTCACCAACGCCGAGTCGCTCATTCATCCTGACCTTGAAACATATTTAGTTTGTTACAATTGGTCCCCTAAAAATCTCACACAATGGTGTCTCCAAATAGATTCAAAGCACTAAAAAGGGATGTCTGTGATGCTCCCATCCGGTGCTAAGCCGACAGGGAAGTGACACCAGGGCCAAGTAACACCACGGCTATAAATACGAGCGGTTTCATCTCCAGCTCCACTTTAGGGCTCCCCCCAATCTTATAAACCAGGGCCGCTCTGACTGTTTAAAAGGCCAGAAATGACGCGCTGTAGGATAGAAGAGAATGGAATAAGAGCCGTGAATCATCGGAAAACACTTAGGGGGCATCGTAGACGGAGTTAAAACCAATTCAAGTGGACTCCCGTTAAATATAAGATGTGAACTTTAAAGGTTTCTCCGTGGAAGAGTGATGTGTTTGTAGTTTGAAGTCAATCAGGACCAAAGTCCAGCCCAGGGGCCAGACGCAACACTGAGGATTTAAGATTGGGCGAGTGTGGAGAGCCGATACTCATGAGACTCATAGATCATGTGCGTCTATATGAGGTGTGTTCAGTTCAATGAGGAGCAGAGATGGTGGAGGTTTTTGACAAAGTTTTAAGCTCGACTGTTAAATGAGCAGGTGGAATAACTGTAAACACAAATTACCAACAGCGAGTCCGACTGTCCCTCCCACTGTCACATGGGAAAAACCTGACCTGAGTTGTGCAGTGCTAAAGGTGAAGCTGGAAAAAAAAAACTGGAAACTTTTTACAGTGTGACAGTCACATGACGATATAAACACGGAAAACCCAATGTGCTCTTTTACTTAAAAACACAGTCTGCTCCAGCTACGGCAGCCGTTCAAAACAAACACCAGGGTTCAGATTAGTTGTTGTTATCAAAATGGTACACACCCACAACAATAACACAAGAGGGAGATCCAATGAGATACACAGATACACTCAACTGTGGTGGAAGAAGTACTGTCTGCTGCTGCCCAATATTTTCTATAATCCATGTGACTTAAAAGGGTTTTGTGGCTCAATCAGTTGTAATCTTAAAGCCACAGAATGTACTAAAAGAAAAGCATGTTTTTTTTTTCAGTCTGGTTGTGTTTATTGCACAAAAAAACCCAAAAAAACATGTGTCCTTATTATGAGTGTGCTGTCCACAAACCTGAGTCTTATTTGTCCAGGACGAGGGCATCATCCTGCTTGTTTCCATGGAAATGTTTCTTTGGATATAATGCTCCAACGAACGCGTAAGGCTTAAATCTTATCTATTCGCACTGAATGTCCGGAAGTATGGTTTTAGTTTTCTATTTTCATGGATTCAAGCAGGTGACAAACCCATAGACTGTATAAAGAAGTGGATTAAGTGAGCATTCGACTCCAGTTAAATGAAGCTAATTGACGCTAGAGCAGTTATAGGGCGAATGTGGAGTCGAGTCACATATTTGGGATTCTGACCGTGAGTATCATAGCAACCAAAGAGCCAATCGGGACGCTAACGCTAATGGGAGCGACAACCACTGGGAAAGAAGGCGCCTGATTTATCTGTTATTAATGTTCATATCTTGATTTACAGACACAATAGCAACAATCAACACTTTAAGACCAAAATGACGAGTCTGACAGCAGCAGATATGGAGAGAGGGGTGATAGTTTTTCAGAAAGATAGATAGAAATGGAAGTGTGCTCATACTCAGTTACTATTTGGACCACGGCGTTCATTTATATAAACAATCTGTGAACATGCGACCTCCAGAACGATACACACTGTACCTTTTAAACACATTTTCACTGAGGGCCACATTAACAAAATGGCTGCTGTCAAAGGGCCAGATGTAAAAAAAATCTAACTACTTTTTAACTTGTTTATTAACTGTTTCTGTATTTATTACTTATTCAAGTTACAAATATTGTATATACGCATTTTCCTAGATGTAAAAATATGTCTGTGTAACTGCGTATCTCCTGATAAAATGACATTTTAAGACCATCATACCGTTTAATTTACCCTGTCGAGGGCCACATAAAATGATGTGGAGGGCCACATTTGACCCGCGGGCCTTGAGTTTGACACATGTGTTTTAAATCTACACCTTTAGTCATTCTATCCCAAATATAGTTTACAGAAAACAACAGTGTAAACACGTGCTGATGCTCTCTCATACTTTTGTAATACTTAAATATGAGCAGAATTTGTTTAAAATACATCCACAAAGCAAAACTTGAATAGAGCTAAAAAACCATGACACTGCTTTTCTTTCAACTTGGGCCCCGGAAAGAATGCAGTGTAGTGGTTTTCTAGTGAAGTCGCAGCACTCAACCTCTGCTCTGGATAAGCTTGACTGGCTGAGATTGGAACGGGCTGATAGAGGCCGTGGGAACCGGCAGATTCCCAGGTGGCCATTTTGCTTCTCCTGTGACAAGTCCAGCCTATGGGAGAGGCTCATTTCCTGTGACAGAGGCTGCATGCTGCTGTTGGCTTTAAAAGTAATATCCACTGACCCCTGAAGACCTTGAGACCACACAACCTCGGTCTCAAAATAGCCCCCCTAAACGGAAAACACTGTACACGGGATAATGAATAGACCACGAGGGGCCTCCTTTCTCTGCTTGTTTTAATGCCGTTTTCTTGACATCATGCATTCAAGCTTTCTGTGGGTTTCTGTCTTTTTTCACAATGGCCTTTGAGTCTCCAAGATTCCGTACGCTTAGTCACTTCCTGTGCAAGATTACATCACCGTCTGCTTCTTTATGCAAGAGCCAAGTATGGTTAAATCACAGACTGTGTAACGGGGTAACTAAGGAGAGACTCGCGGCTAGCCAAACATGTAGTACTAATGCCGCGGAGGAGCTACAGTTGGTCTGACAACTGTAGCTAAGGGATTTTTAAGTTTGTTTTGCGCACGTTTAATCTTAGCTACGAGTTTAAAGAACCGAGATAACACGTTGGGAGCTGACTGAAAGCTCAACGTAATGGCTTCTAATAAAGAGTTTGGACAAAGGAGAAAGTATCGTAACATCAAAGCGGGCGAGAGTCAGCGTGGTGAATGAAACATGTTAGCAACTCGATACTCGCCGTTTACGTGGTCCGGAATACAAGAGGCCGGGTTTCGTGTCCGAGCGGTATTGTTGATGTAAATGAGAGAGGCAAGGCTACAAGTTCAGAGCCGTAGGTAGAGCGCGGGATCTCTACGATAATGCGAGGGGAAAACAATCACGCATTTCAGACACGGCTCCCCCAGGAACTAGCTTTTGAAGTGAAGGAAGAATAGGAGTGAAAAGATTTCCAAGCCTATCTCATCTTCTGCTGTCATATTTGCATCATCAAATTTAAAAATAAGGAGTATCATACAGTATCGACTGAACTGGAAAGTAGTTTAAATTGTGTCACCAAATTTCCCTTGTGGTCAGTTGAAGGGAAAGAAGGAACAAAAGGAAAGTAATAATTTGATTTGCACAATCCAGTTTCGGAGTGTGAAATCAGATTAAAGTGTCTCTCACATTTTGGGTTTGGCTATGCTAGTTTAAGACATTTTGTACTTTGGGAGTGTATTTTTTAGATTTTGTTGTTTTTAAACTGAGGCTCAGTCAATCGGGGAAGCGCTTGGTCACGAATGGCGGGGTTGTCCGAGATTTGAACTTGAAAATCTTCCCATGAATCCAATTCCAACTCCATAAATTATCCAGTTACGCCACAGAAAACAAACTTAGTCCCGAGTTAAAATACATGACGCTTTACATAGGCAGTGGCTCTTTCGTTTCTGCATTACTCGAGGAAAAACCAAAACTAAAACATAATTCGGTCCATGCTTGTCCATGTTTTCCACAATCAGGGAATAATTTAGCTCCGTGAAATAGTTTTATATGACTATACACTTCATCGATACAGCACGGCACAAAATGGGACGCAATAACGATCCTTACAGCGTGAAATCCGAAGTTAGTTAATCGTATATGCTCTTTCAAAACCCCTCCCCTTTTTCCCTATTCATACGGAGCATTGTAGGAAAGAGTTCAATGACCTCTCTCTCTCTGGCAACCAGCTGATTTTCATCCAAGCCTGGGGGAGAGCCGAAAGAATCCGTGGAATGCATTGATGTTCGGAGACAAACAACTGCACTGTGTCCTCCCCAAAGCTTGATATGCGAACGAACAAGGGCATAACCACGCAGACTCTACGGCTACGCTCTGCCCTCATGCAAGCGCCATAAACCCAGTATCTTAAAGTTTAACCCAGCAACTACGGACACGCCTTTCCTTCCTTTTCAGCGTTTGATTCAGTCCGCGGAGACAGAGGTTTTAAAACAGGTACAATTGTTTGAACTTGGCAAAGCGTATGTGACCTTCCCTGTCATCGCATACACAAAATGAAACAAAGCAGTACCTGATGAATGATAATAAGTTAGCCATTGCGCGACTTGTGAGAAAATGTGTGCAAACTTAATAAGGCGCCGCAGGTTTAATAACATGGGCACAGATTCCGGATTCCCTCTCCCCGGAATAATCCATGGAGAATGTTATTAGTGGTGCCAGTTTTCTAGTCCCTCTTGTGCTGGTTTGTGAGAGGGCTGAAGTAGAATGGATACACGATGCTTTGTATTCAGATTTTATTTCCAAAGTGAGGAAAACCGGGCAATATATGAGGTTCATTATGTGTACATTTCATAGAGTCAACATTAGTGCTTATCAATCCTATCTGAGAGACTCCAAAAAAACAAACAAAACAAAAACAAAATCCGACGGCACTGTAAAATTCCACCCTTACGTAACAATCAAGCCTTGTGCCAAAGTTTGGACATTGTGTTCTGATGGATTTGGGTGTTCTGTACAACCACGTGGATGTCCCTGTTTTGTGTCAGCAGAGGCATCAGCTGAGAATCAGGTGACTCACTCATCTGACCGATGACTTCAACCCCATCCCAGCTTGTACTCAACTTCACTTCCTTACTAATTCCACCCGACCGCAAAAGTTCAATCCGTCATCTACAAGACTGCACTCATTTTTCTCTGCTCGTCTTGAACTTGCCCTCACTTTT
This sequence comes from Periophthalmus magnuspinnatus, assembly GCF_009829125.3. NCBI lineage: Eukaryota > Metazoa > Chordata > Actinopteri > Gobiiformes > Gobiidae > Periophthalmus > Periophthalmus magnuspinnatus. The sequence continues at coordinate 3,926,971 of NC_047142.1, read as the reverse complement.
AACCCCAAACAGTCAAAGCGGTGTCAACTAATCAAGTGTTCACGTTTAAAACAATATTAAAGGTATAAAAATAGCTCCAGCAAATCTCGCATGATTGTTTAATTCATGTCGAAAAGCCATTCTCTATAAACTGCAGGGGGTGGGAAAGAGTCCAAGCTGCTTTGGCCATAACAATAGCTACATCCGAGACCATCTCCACTGATTCAAAGGGCACACAATGAGTCACGATTTCCAATTTAAAACAGAATGGGTCAGTACAGGTTAGCACATATTACACACACGTCAGCTATGTGAACTTTTGTCCTTTTATAATCAGACAATCCATCTTTTACTGATAATAAAGTGAAAATGAAACATAAATAGAGCATGCTACATGAGTGTACAAGGCTGAGAGCTGGCCACATCAGAACTGAGATGGGAAAAAAGCTTTTGGATGTTTTGTGCCAAAAAGTGGAATAGTTTTCAAGGATAAGCATAATCGGATACTTTGGTGCCACAAATGCAAGTCAGTAATGCACCTGCTCCTGTTTGTAATGCTTTAAATTTTTTTTTTTATTTTATTGCTAATTAACTGTTTCTGTATTTATTACTTTTTCATGTTACAAATATTACATATGCATTTGCAAAGATGTAAAAAATATGGCTGTGTAACTGCGTGTCTCCTGATAAAATGACATTTTAAGACCATCATACCTTTTAATTTACGCTGTCTAGGGCCACATAAAATGATGTAGAGGACCACATTTAGCCCGCGTGCCTTGAGTTTGACACATGTGCTTTAAATTGACTTGTATTTAGTTTTATTTGTTTGTATTTTTCTGTATTTGAACGTGAAAAAAGAGAGTGAGTGGTCTCATTGGGCTTTCCCTGTATAAATAAAGATGAATACATTAGAACAGATCACAAGATGCATTTCCTATTGTATATAAATCAGCATAATTGGAAACCTAACAGACCACGTCAGCTGATTTGGGGATAATATTGGAGTGTAAAGTGCACTGTGTGTGTGGTCAGCCTGACCACAGCACATCATCTTTGTCTATTCAAAAGATCAAATTCCTTTTTATTCTTGATGAGCTCATCAGTCTTATCGTGGTCTCCTGTGTCCACGTCCACGAGTGAACCCGGAGTAGCTTGAAGAAGGAAGGGCGCGCGGGGTGTATAAAGGTCACGGAGCTCTTACTGTAGATGTCCAGAATCAGAAAATGACTTCACCGCCTGATAATCTGACAGTTACAATCCCATTTTTATATTACAACTCACTTAATGAACTTGACTGTACTCCATTTATTACAGCGTCACCCCTCCCAGCCCCATAAAACGTGAAGATAAATGGAACACTTTATAGGTCAATTTACAGACTTGATTTAACCGCGGCTTAGCTCCTTTGACGACATACGCCACGTCTAGACATAATGCATTGGCTCCTAATCGTTCCATAAAACAGATTTGACACAAGTGTACGCAGACGTCAGGGTGCGCTGCAAAAACAGAGACAGCATCCGTCAATTAACATAACTGCGTTGTCAGAAATACATATGTAGAAGAAGAGAAAAAAATCTGTCATCCTGTCAGTTCACCTTTGAAGTACCTGTCTCTATTTGAAGTCTTAATGTCAACCCCTTGAGCTAATTAAAGTTGGCGGCTACGGATCCGGGCTAGCAGAATTGATGGATACACCCGGTTAGTGGTGTGAAATAACGTACAGTAGAAGTTATGTAGAAGCAGCAGGGGTTAGAGTGACAGGGACATCAAAATTGGCTCGTAGGACCAGTCAAGTTCAGTCCTTTCGCTTTTGGTTCTGAAGCAGTGACGGTCCCTCAGTGCAGCTTTTATCTCAGGCGTATCAGGGGCGTATCAAAGAAAGAGCCGACAGGGCGGTGCACTGTCAGGCCTCAGAACGAGATCTAGCCTTTAGCGAAGAGCCACAATGGGAGTTTGATTGCGGAAGGCAGAGGTTGTCCACAAAAAAGACATGGGAGATAGCTAGAAATAAACTTGAAATAAACTCGAACTGAACCGTGCAAACACTGACCGGGCTGTTGGGGTGAAGAAATCAAGAAGAAAACCCACATACTTTGTTAAAATATAAGCGTTTGAAAAGCTCTAGAGACGTGGCCGTGTCTCGCAGTGGTAACAGAACTGGACGTCTTGTGGTACAGTGATGACTGCTGTTTATTCAGCCATTACGCATTTAGTATCATATTTAAAACAGACCTATTCTACAAAATGGACTTTTCAGAGCTTTTAGCCATGTTGTCCTTCTCATTTACCCTCTCGAAGTTGGATTTTGGAGGGATTCGTGCGTGTCTTTAACCGCTTATTTTCAAGACGTCTTATTGCAGATCAATCCCCGTGTTCATCACCACCAGCACGTCCAGTTTTATTTTCTTTTATCGATGTGCAGCTGTCCATAGGAGGGTCGACAGCTCCATGTTTTTTTTGTTGTGATGACGTTTACGGCGACGTCAGCTCCCATTGGGTATGAATATTACGATTTAAAATGTGCAAATTTTAACATAATGATCCACGGGTGTCATCGATTATATCTATACAGCAAACACAAGTACAAAAGGTCTGAGACAATGTTTTATAGTTAGTTGCAGAGGACAAGAGATTGCAACAAAGCATGGCTCACAGAAACCACATTTTGTCCAATTCCAAAGCCTAAAAATGACATCAACCATTTCGAAGTTGCATTTACCAGCATCCAATATACGGGGAAAAAAATACAGACACAAGCTGATATCCTGTCTCACTCCGGGATTCACTATTTCGCTTTTGCAACCTCATTTTCTGTGTACTCATGCTATCCACATCACTGCGTTAATTGACTCTTTGCTGAGGGATCCCAGCTCGAACCATCGGAAATGCTCAATCAATACGACATGGTCCGAGTGACATCTGAGCCGCAGCTGACCTCACTCCGCTTCTCCTGCACCAGATCCCATTTCCACAGAGCAATTTGCCCCTCTGCCAAAAACCAACACAGGGGAGGAGGGGGGAGAATTATTTACCCTAGAGCTCCACGGACAGGCCAGGAAAATCTATTTACCATTATCTGGCTGTTGTCACTTTTTTGGAGGACACGTACTCAGCATTTCTGACTCTGGCTCATAATGGCTAGCTGTTTGTCCGTGGCCAGTTGCAGTGGGAAATCCCGGGGGATAATCTATGTACCCGTAAGTGTGTGTGTGTGGCTTTGGAAGAGCACAACTAACAGGAAGCAAGGCACCCCGGGGCCATCTGCTCCCTGCCACGGCTCACATGTCAGCCTGTGACAACACGGCATTATTGATTCACACTATCACATCCGCATTGTGTGCACGAGGGCCGGCCGTGTGCGCCTCTGCATACAGCCCTGTGTACACTGTGTCGTTTTTGTGGACGGCAAATAACTGATTTACACCAGTACATCCGCTTTACTGTTTACTTGGCGGTGTGTGCTCAAAGTACGCAGGTGAAGGTCAGCCCCCTCACCTGGTTCACATCAGCTGTTACACTTAAACGCTGTATTCTTAAGCAGAACGAGTGAAAGGTGCGCTGCAAACTCATTTATATATCGCTGCAGAGAAATATCGCATTAAACGATAATATTGAAACTACTTTACGCCACTGACATAACGCAGGAAAGTCCCAGTAAACCCATTTTTAAATAAACAGTATCATTAAAAGGCCTGAGCTGCAACCAATAAAAGGCAGAATGAATCAATAATTAGCCTTAGCACTTATTTATTCTACTCTCTACTGTTCAAATTTTACGTTATTACATAAAAAATAGCAAAAATCTCTCCACTATTGCAAATAAATTGTACAAATGATAAACACTGAGCCCCAAAACATTGTTATTTCATATATTGAGCGATGAGTCAGTATTGTGCTGATCGTGACAGGCCCATACTCATCTCCATGCGCTTGTGCAATTAAATCCAGAAATAGTACAACAATTTCTTAAGTATTTTCACTGCAAATCTGCTGGATGCCATTCTGTACATTGCATCCATAGTGTCACAGCATGTGCGAGTCGGTTCTGGCACCGCCTGAAAAGCCCAATCCCTCCGTCGCTGATGCAAATCTGACAAAATCCGAAAGCGAAAGTGAAACAGAACGAGATCTTTATTGTGCCTTTGTAAACATCGTATTCAAATTACATCCTCATTCAAATTTTTTCAGTTTTATTTCTGTTTACTACTACAACCGCAGCTGCTACTATTAAATACTACTGCTGTTACTACTACTACTACTGCTGCAAGACGTCACTAACACGCAAATGAATCAACGCAAGATTCTAGTGCGGTGATCGTGAGCCCAATACGAGTTATGTAGGTTACAATTACTATTCAACAGGCTCTTCCTTTTGACTTCCCGCTGCGTTTAAAATAGAGGTTGACTTTGTTGCTGTGAAAACGAATTACAAAGTTCCGAGTCTTTTGGGGGCGTTATCCCCAAAATATCTTCAGTAACCAGACAATGGGGGGGTGGACCGTTTAACCTTGCCCTATATTGATACACACATTTTGCAAGCGTGTGTGCCCAGTGGCAAAGTCAGCGGCGTGTCTCTGTTGGCCTCTCATTATCAACTCCCCACAGCAGCAGGAGAAGGTAGAAAATGCTTTTATCTGACAACTTAAATGGCTAATTAGCAGTTTTTTTCCATGCGGATTGGCAGCTGGCTTGTAAAACAGTGGAGGGATGCATATGCAATAGTAGGATTAAGAGACCACACGGGAGCGAGCGGTAATGATTCTATATTTAGCCAGCTTCTCACATGGCCATGCATTTTTCAGTGCTACCTGACACTCAAAGTCACGTCCAGGGGTATTAGCGTTGTTTGTGTGTCGCCTCATGCATGTGGAGACTTGGCACGTGGCTCGCCGGGATAACATGGATTTAGTGGAGATGGAAGTAAAAGCAAGCATCGCCCAAAGAGACATCGTCCTCTCCGTATCCGAGTTTGTCTCCCTGATATATTATTTATACGGCTGTGCTTTTACATGGCCCTGCACGTGTCTCGTGTCTAAAGGAAAAGTATGAGAAAATAGGACAGTTGATGTGCTGTTGTGATCCTGCTGCAGCTGTGCTTCTGCAGTTACTACTACTTCTGCGGAACCTGATATGACTGAAGTATCCAGGCGTGGGACAGCAGCAGTTCTGGTTGGAGTATTTCTGTGACTATTAGTAGTGTAAAACTGCACGATTGGTGGAGGCTAACGGTCTCGTCTCACAGCTACGAGGTTCTGCGTTCAACTCGTGGGCCTTTCTGTGCAGAGCGTTCATGTTTCGCCGTGTCACTGGGTGGGTTTCCTCTGAGAACTCTGTTTTTTCCCCAGTCAATCCAAAACATGCAGCAAAGGTCAAATCCTCCAGCGAAGGCAGTCCTGACCAATACCGCAAGATCTAGTTATGGGTCCCCTGCTTCTGAGAGGTTGCTCTGAAGGATTGGGGACATAAACTGTACCTTAACCTTAATTCTATAGCTAATACCCTAATTACAGCGCAGCTAAGCTCTAATAAAGCTAATACTGCAACTACTAGGAGGTGGGATAAGACACAAACATGAAGCGACAAGATCAAAATGGATGGATATTTCAAGATTTTCACGACTATTTTATAACATCGTCCTGATTCTGACAAGTACAACTTACCACCGCTCGGGTAAACGTCAAAATCTCATTACGTTCCACTTCCTCATTCATCTGTAGCATGCATTAACAATCTGAATAAACGCCTGGCTGGCACATGGTCCTAGTCTGAAAGCAGGAAACCACAGAAACCAAACACCATATTAAAACAGTATCGCGCTCATGTAAATGCATAGAGACATGAGCTAGAAGCAAAACAAACCTCACATGCACAGCCGCACACGTGAGAGGAGCAAATACGCCTACAGAAATTCCTCAATAGGGCCTGCTCCACTGACTCCAGCGTCCAACAAAAGACCTAATCACCCACACCCTTCTCTGGGCCAGGAAAGAAACACCCAATCCGACAACATTATTTATTTACAGTTCCCCTGAAGATGTTTGGGGAGGAAAGCCGAGAATAAGCACAGCACCGGATAAAGGAGGCGCCGAGGTCTTGGAGGGAGTAGACTGGCCTCTGAAACATGCTCCAAAACTAAAAATTACATCCTTCTTCTGAGTCAATAGCAGTGTTGACAAAATGCTGGAAGTATGTGGAATAGTTAGCATAGCAAGAGCATGACCTGGAATGCAGAAGAAACACTCATTGTCCGATGTCGCCACGCCGTTTAAGGCTATTGACTTCTATGGATTGGTCGTGGTCAGGAGATTTATGGGAATCGATTCTGGTTTAGCATATTGAAAATAACATGGTTTACAACTGGTTACACAAGACAACGTTAGCCTTTCTATACAGTTACACTTTCTGGGAATAGTCCTGTCTCGATAACAAAATTTCAAATGCGATGGACTGTATTGCTGAATGAAATATAGACGATAAACGATAATGTCGAAACCAAACCGTGAAGCAGAATTATCGCCCAAAAACTATTCTAAATCTGCAGTATTGTTATGAGCTCCAAAAAACAAATGGCTGAATGCAACAGTTTAGTTATTTTATACAGTGCCTGGCCAAAAAAAATGGTCACAAACTCTAATATTTGGTTGTTAAGCCTTTAGCTTTGATTACGGCATTGTTTCGATTTCACTTCTGCAACGTCACAAGATTCATTTCCGTCCAGAGTTCTGTTAATTCTTCACCAAGATGTTGCAATGATGATGGTCGAGTCTGACGCTGCACAAAGCTTCTCCAGCACATCCCAAAGATTCTCAATGGGGTTGAGGTCTGGACTCTGTGGTGGACGATCCATGTGTGAAAATGATGTCTCATGCTCCTGATCCACTCTGTCACAATTTGAGCCCGATGAATCCTGGCATTGTCGTCTTGGAATATGCCCCGTGCCATCAGGGAAGAACAAATCCACTGATGGAATAACCTGGTCATTCAGTATATTCAGGTGTCAGCTGACCTCATTCTGCTGAACCTAGACCGAACCAACTGCACCAACCCCGACATATTTCCTAAGTTAAATCCAGATGGCGACTTTCTTTTTTTTACTTTTTTTGGCCAGGCAGTGTATCTATAATGAGTCATGATCCAAACTTCTACATCTCAAATTGCATCATGGCTCAGAAATGTAATCAAATATTTCCCAGTAGTACAAAGAAAAAGTCCCCACGATAAAAACTGACCTCAAAAAAGCATCGTTCCATCAAACATACTGAATGATAAGTCGGTATCGCGTTTATTGTGACAGACGTATCTTTGAAGCAGTGAAGTCAAAATAATTTGGACATATACAGAATATTATTTCGATAACCTATTTCCAGTTTTATTGCAGGGGAAGAGCAATCCTTACTGATATTAAAGCAAAGTGAATAAGAAGTGTCTGGTGGTTTTATGGTAAACCTCATGACAAAAAGATCCCAGTTTTGAGTCTCAGACCGTGTTAGATTTGCACATTCCCCCAGTGTCAGGGTGGGTTTCTTGCAGTTTCCTTCATTAATACCAAGCACACACAATATCAATATGTTTTCGGCCCGTCTGCAATTCCTGACCGAGATCCTAATTCAAAATCTGGAGAAGGGTCAAGGGTCAGCCCCCATCACCCACTTCTCGCTCCCGTCAAGTCGCCCCATGTGAAGAATGCGTCAAAAGTATCGTGAAAGAATTAGAATCAGACGCGCATTTTCTCGCCTTTTAACACAAACTTTTAAGCTGTATTTCATTCGATTCGACAGCCGTTTTAGCCGCAGAACCTTTCACCCACATACCATTTTTTATACGTTGCATTCCTGGAAATAATGATCATACCTAAAGCTCCGTACTCCAATTTCCATGGACCCCTAAATATGTGGAACAAAAACCCCAGGCTGCGCACGATTCGAGGCAGAGTTTTGCATCTGTAGGAAACGTTTTGGAGGTTTAAGTCGCGATGGCAGATGGCGGACCAGTGCACAAAATAAAGGGGTACAGGATGAGGAGGAGGGGGACGGGGGGGGGTTTCTTGGCTGCTCGCACAAGAATCCATTGTGGCGTATACAGTTCTCATTATTACAGAGCGCACATCAAGACAAAACACTACTACGGAAATACCCTGAAACGGAACCCTGTGATAAAATTCCGGCTATACAATTATCGTGTGTGATTTGCAATAAAGGGCGGGACGCTATTTGCATGAGTAATTCTTAATTTGTCTGTCTGATTGCTGGAAATATGGGAAGAGTTGACGCCAGACACTAATTTGTGAGATGATGAATAGCAGATGAAAAAATAAAATGCTATGTTTACATGCAAAGCACATTCAGACCAGCCACATTTGGACAAGAGATTTCTTACTTTTCTTTTTTTTTACGAGTTACAATCACGACAAACGTTAACTGCTTCTTCGCTGTGGCTAATGATCTATTGAGCTCAGTGTTTACCAGTTGCGCTAAAGGTTTGAAGCGTGTAATATAAATGAACTATGCTGATTTGCTTTGGAGAAGATCATATTTTTTTGGAGAATAATTTGTTACTGACCCATGCGATCGAAAGTGTTTAAGCATCGGCTGCACAGAAACACTCGTTCTTGGTGCTTTCGATCATATTTTAATTTACTCACACCCTGCCATAGCGACAAAAAGACGGATTCTTAACGTGCTACGCAACTACCGAAATCACCTATCGTAAAACATGTCCGAAAAACAACCAAACAAGCTAGCAACATTGTGAGCAAGTAATTACTGGTTTAAAATGCTTACACATTTCCAATCCCTAATGCCTGTTTACTGGGTGCAGTTAAAAACCTCTCCCAGGATGTAATAACAGAATAAAGTGTACAATTTAGGCTCACCAATCCATCACTAACCACTCGATATTTCTTTTTTTTGTTCAATACCATCCCAATTTACTAAGTGACAGTACCGAGCGTGAGTTCATAATGCCGTTTGATTAATTCCAGAGGCTGCAGACACGCTGATATAAACAGCCGCATTTACATCCACACAGCACAAATTGGATGTAAGTGGGAGTTTTATAGAAAATCGCTCCGTGGGTTTTCTTTGTGACTCACTTTGTTTGGGTTTTCCCCCACTCCGCTCTGCCGACTTGTCACCTATATAGAGATTAATGACTTTGCTCGTGTTCTCACTCAGCCTAAACTAGGTTCTACAACTGGGGAGGTGTCCACAGACCCATAACACGAGGGTCCCACGCCCGATTGTACGGATTGAGTTCAGGGAATCCCCCCCCACAGGAACCCAGCCCTGGCTACGGCACATTGTCTCCCACTACACACACACACACACACACACCTGTACTGCAGAAATAGGCCACCTGGCTAGAAGCATTCCTCAGAAAACCTGATCCCACTGTGAGCGACTTCAAAAACACTTTTCATCCGTATTAACCCCGCACCTTCGACAAGGCAATCCGCTCCCCCAAGGTCAAAGCTGGAGAACGGCAAAATCAGTTTAAAGATCCCAGACATGAAACTTCAACAGAGGTCAGAGGATTTTTTTGGGGGGGCTAAATTTCAATTACAATGATTTAATACGGCTATATTGTAAAACTCGGGTTGCTATGGTGATGTGAAGGTTTTATTAATGCAAAGGATCAAGAACTTTGTGTCTCAAAATAGCACCGGCATTTAAATATCTCAGTAAATCACGTTTGTAAATGTAATTTTGGATCACGACAGACATAAGACACCAACCTTTTGTTATGTTTTTTATAGTATTTGTTCCAGTTCGCTGCTATAAGATCCATTTTTTTATTATTATTCAATCTATCATAGGCTGGATTTTGTATCTTTGACTCGTCTACTCTGTTCTGTACATTTGAGCCTAACCACTTCTTTAGTCCGAGTGCCGTACGTTCATCCAGTCGAGTGTCACACGTGCAGACAGCTCCTGTAAATAAACAAAGGTGGATCGTGTTTAGGCGAAAACTACCAACCAAGTGCGACTGTCCCCTCGATGTGAGCAATTCTGGCCACCGCAAAGTCTGAGAAAGGAGATGCATTTAAACAGGTGGAGGCAGACAATAAGAGGAGAGTGTCTGGGAGTAATCAGAGAGCTGCTGTTGCTTACACACAGGTTTGTTTATCCTTAGAAAGTATAGGCTGCGTTTATCCAGTGCTGCTGATGCTAGACTCAACAACGTTTAGCGCCAACTTCTATTATGGTTCCAGACTCCAGATGTCTAATTATGACATAATATCAATAAAAGAAACTGTATTTTTTTTTAGCAATTTTTCAGTCTGTAGCAAAGCCTAATGAAACGTGTCTTGTATCTTGTAATAAAGCTTTTTAAATGAGAAACGAGCAAGACCGGAGCTTTTTACCAATCAAAGAACAGCGGTGGTCCAAAATCTAAATATGCAATGTTGTTTTAAAATTTCACCTCTTCCAAAAACAGATGGATATGAAATGCACAGCCCCTGATCATCATCAAGTATCCCCCCGAAAAAAAAACAACAGCAAAACAAATTAAATCCCTCCTGAAAGTGAAATCAGATTACATATTTATAGCTAATGGACTTCAAACCAATCCAACCAACGCACTTCCACTGAAATCTATTTGTTGCCTGTTCATTTTATGTAAACAGAAAGTATAGCTGTCCAGTCCACAGTCTCATGAAACCAGCAACAGAAATGCATTTGGCAAAATTAAATAAATATGTTTGCAATGCCAGGTTTTTTAGTCTAATGTTGTTTATCTAAGTCTAATTCCTGCACTGTGTTTTCTTTACTTGTAGTTTTTCCACTTCCACGGTGTCTGCGTCCAACAATATAAGCCAGATGCCCTTCTTAAAGCGATATCTAATTTATATATTTGAGCACAGAGTAAAGGATGGATTCAGATAATAGAATTTATAATATAATTGTAAGTAATTGTAGTTTAAGATCGATAGCCGATACGCTAAAAAGTGCAAATATCTGGTCTTTTACTGCTTGATAATTACAACCAACGTCTTAAACTTGTAGATGTAAGTGTGGAAAAATGTAAGACAAAATAACACGTCGACATATGCAGCTTCTAATATGATAATTAAACAACCCACTTGTTTTTTGGAATGGGGAAGCTGGGTTACACAAACTCCGTGTGGACAAAGACAGTGCCTGGAGTGTCAGTTATTAAATATCAGGTAATAACTGCAGCCCACGACTCAGGAAATTCCCGACCTGAGAGACAGTCAAATCAGGATAAATCAGCCTAAGTGCCTGTTCCAATCCAAAACGCTATTTACTATTTGCTAAACCCAAATGTGATCCCTTGTAAAAGCCAGATTACATCAAACCAAACCCATTTCATTAAAGAAAACCTACTAAAGAAAATTTGGTGGCATATGCTTTCCAATAATCCCAAAATAATCCCATCAAATGAACACTATTTGTGTCTCTATGGGGGCAGCAGACAGTGAAGTGTCTGCACCCAGCTGGAAAACGCTAGACTTGATGACCTACATTATTGTGGTGCTATAGCTGGGCTCACGGGACTTCCAGCAGGCAATCTCGCCATGCCAGCTTCAAGGCACGGGCCTAAGAATCAGACAAAAGAGTTCCCGTGCAGAAAGAAACCCAGGAGTGCATGTTAAACACAGAGGTTCGCATTAGCGGCGCGTTACCTTCAGGGCCCTCCCCACTGTTGGGTCTCGCTTTGAAATGTGGCACAACCTGGCACCTCCGGGGGCCAGGCGCGCACTCAAGGGGAATGTTAAATGGTCCTCCCTTTAAGATGAAATGTTCAGTATGAATCATTGATGACCCTTCCCACCCCTCCCTCCAAATATTCAAAATCCGATCCCTTCAGGCAAAATGGAGGCAAAATGTTATCCTCTGATCAGGAGTTTTTTTGGTTAATTTGCAGCAGATGATGTTTAATGGTCATTGAGCCTGTAGAGCTCTTCACTGGAGATGTGGCTGGAGGATACTCAGTCTGTCCAGAAGTGCACTTTAGATGTAGTAAAAGTTCTCACAAACCAATAGCTTTTGTACTTCGGGTTTAAGTGTATTATAACTGACAAAAATAGATTATTATTCTGTTAATCTGTTGTGCAACTTTATCCAGGCCTAAAAGACGTTTGATGAATAAAGAAAATAGTGAAATTATCTCATTTTTATGTTGAAAAAAATGGACATATGAGACCTACCATTATTGCATCCACAAATGCAATTACAGTACTATAATTAAGCTTCATTACTGTGGTTACTGTATAACCTACTTTTACTTTCAGTAGGCTGAACATGAACAGACTGCAGAGCATCATTTGACCTCAGAATATGTGGATTTACACATAACAGGCTTTGGCAGAGAGCTGCTACTGTGGCCAGGAGCTATACTTTAGACCAGGCTTTAAGCCTATAATATCGATATATAGATATATAAATGTATCATTTATTTGCAAATGTCATATTCTGGTGAGAAAGCATCAGTGACCAGAGCAGGCTCAAGTCCATCCATGACCAGAGGCTGAGCACATTAGTCCAGTGGCTGCGCACGTGCTGACATATCTCTGTCCCAGTTTCCACAACATCCATGACCTAAAATCACAGCCATTTCAACATCCATGACCTAAAATCACACTTAAATCACACGTACACGCCTCAGCACACTTCTTTCACACGTTAAAACACAAGACCAAACGCAGCAGGAAACGTGCGGCTCAGATCCTTTTCCTCCATGGGCTGGACACAACTCTATCTGTACGTGCCAGCAGAGCGTGGGGAGGTGTGACACAGCTCTGACTCTGATTGGTTCATCAGTTTGACAGTCACCGTCAGAAGCGAATCAGGCTGCAGTAGTACAGAGTGAGTACATCTAACGCCAACATCTTCCTATGGATTAGGTTCATGGTTTGACATGTCTGTGCCAAATAGACTCGGCACACCGGTGCGTAATGCGCTCATAAACCTGCCACAAACACAACAACACTTCAGTATCAAAGCGGAATGAGACTTACCCATCCCCCGTTGTCTTGGATCCAGCTGCTGAGAGTTCCATTCAAATACTCCGTCATCCAATCTGCGATGTTGTCCACTTGGGATGACATGTCCTCTTTGGACGCGCACTCCACGCACACGGTTCCACCAAACTCGAAAAACGCAATAATCCTGCCCCAGTTCACTCCATCGCGGAACAGTTCGTCTATAACCTCCGCGAACCTCCTCTGCGCCGTTGAGGATGTCAGATACAGCTGTCTGGACATCTCGGTGAAGTCGGGCTGGTACAGCCGCTCAAGTTCATCTCCAGCCTCGCGCAGGACTCTGTGGATGGCCGCGTGTGGGTCGGACGGAGCGGAACAGAGCCGCTCTGCGCGGCACCGACGGTTCACCAGAACCGGAGAAGATGCAACTATCGAACCGTTATTGGCCACGTCTCCTTCATCCTCTGCGTCCTCGTGAAAACCCCACGCGAAGCCACGTTTGGAGAGTTTATGGCAAATGTACTTTTCCACAATATTGCGATTGCAGTCGTTCGCCATTGCGGGTTAATTTGGCACTTCCAGGGAGAGAGTTGAAATCCTAAATCAAACGCGTCATGGTGTAATAAAGTGAGATGTGCCTCTTACGCACAGGCGAACGTTGGTCCAAACAGGCGTAAAAACCTCCCAACGCGATTTAAAAGAGAGAAAACAGACTCTCAGCAGCAGCGGAGCTCATTTCCCGAATCCTTGGAGCGACATGGGCGACCTTCTTTTTGCATAGAAATGAAATATGCGGAAGAGAAGTGCGGTCCTGTTTGCACATCATCCAGACGTGAGCCACAGCGGAGAAAATGAATGGTGCTCAAAGTAAAAGCCGCGACACTTGGAGCCGCGTGCGCACGTCCGGGTGTGTGACTGTGAGCCAGACAAGGTCGGACTGAGCCCTGCTCGGTTCCACCTCATAGCCTCCTCTTTCCTCGCTCCCTCCGCCGGCCGTGCACTCCGCGGTTACGCGTCCTGACGTCAGCGACAGGAAGTAATGGCCTCCATCCATGCGCCACACACTGCACAAGAACACTGTATGCGCCATATACTGCACATGAACGCTGTATGCGCCACACACTGCACATGAACGCTGCAAAAGCACGTCTGGATACATGTGGATGGCCTCTGCTCTATAAGAAATAGCGGAGATGGACGTGGATAAACCTCAGTGCAAAGATGCAAGTGGGTCTGTGTATGAAACATGATCCACAGGCCTGTTTCAGTTTCAGTCCAAACTAAACTGCCTGAGGATGCACCTGAGTTTCAAAGGGGTGCAAAGTCTTTACTGTTCCATTAAGAGAGTAAACCTTTATAAATGAGGCTGCATTGCATTGTACCCCTGCAGACCCGGGCCTGGTTTCAAGAAGCAGGAGCCTTTCATTAATTCATGAGAAGCACAAGACCATCCCCTCTCTGCTTTGATGTGGTACAACTACCCCCTTGTGGATGAAACTCAAACCTGCTGCACAAAATCTATGGATAGACTCATCAACTTTTTGTGTCAAGTTATTTTCTTTTACTCAAACAGAATATATTGTCTTCACAAATTTATTTAGTTTATCACATAAGAAAATAAGACAAAGAAACAACTTCTCACACTGTCTCTCAATGGCACACAAGGTGAATGTGTTAAGTTTTTTTTGGCAGAACATTAAAATAATCATACGCTAGATTAAATGAACTATGCATTGTGACTTTCAATACTAATGAATGCATATCACCTATGACAATGACAGAAATATAGAACAGCGATTGTTAAATAGTATGTTCCTATAACACAAGAATAAGCTTGATTTGCATAGCTTAAAGGTGTCAAATAAAACCTGCTAAAATGGCTACATTGTTTTCTAGAAACTATATGTCGCTACCTCAGTAGAAAAGAACAGTAAAAGCAATAAACTTTATGAAAAGCTTTTGAAGCCTCCTGCCAATATCAAATGAGAACTTCATCACAGGTGACTCATTCATTCTCACTTTCATATGTTGGACACCGTTAAGGCTACGTTTCACAGAATACACAAAAACAGTTTGCAGTTTACATTGAAAAAGTCAACAAATGAACAGGTAAACCAGTAGCTCTGTGGATAGGTCCATTCTTGTAGCGTTATCAGTAGTTTTAAGGCTTAGAATGGATCCCAAAAACCTCCACAGATTTCACAAACTAACCTCTAAGAAAACAAAGCAGCAACATCTGAAAAAATCTCAAAACAACGCATCACATTTACAGAAAATTGTCTTAACACATTTTGGCATTTAAATAGTTGTGTAGTTTTCATTACAATTCCTCTTGACTGATTTGTGTCGTGTTAAAGTACATTCCCATTTTGTGATGGATCAATGGAAGACCTGTGAGCCATTACTTTTTACCCTCATGTGTAAAACAAGAGCAAACAAAAGATATTCAAGGCTTAACCAAACTCACAAGGGAATAGTGGTCTAATGTTATGGTGTCAAGAGACTTGTGCAAGGTGTACAAGCATCTTCAAGCTTTCATTCATGCCCATGACCATGAGCTTTAGGTTAAACAGGCCTCTAGCGCCCCCAGTCAGTCTGAAAAGTAACAACTCGAACCAGCGAGTTTGTCCATCTCCTGCCACCCCAGAACATGTGAGTGGAACACAGGTGGCTGCGCGTGTGCATTTACATAGAACAACATGTGAACACAACATGCTTACACATAATGTACACATAATGTACACATATGAAGTGAACCTTTGCCACCTATGCTGGTGTTCTCTATTTGTACTAATATTCATCACTTTATCTGCCTCGAAATTTATGTAAACAAAGTAGGATTTAAATAATTTGGCGCGCTTAACCAGAGACTATAAAATACAATGGCTTTTCTTTTCCCTGGGGTTGGCTCAGTCACAGCAAACGAAGCACACATACAGTACATACATGTAGACGATTCCCCAAAGTTATTTGGTCCTACACTGCATCTGAAATGTGATATTTTGGATAATTTTTTGCATTTTGTTTGATTAAATTTGTTTTGGAACAAGGCATACACTCAAACACGTTTGATATAATTGAACAGACCTCTATTTTTCACTCACAGAGCACAATAACAAAACTTTGAAACAGCAAAGTTATTCAGTCAAATGGGAAGATGCTTTGCCTGCAAAGACTTGTGGTACAAAGGAGACTTTTTGAGAAAACTGCTAAATTACTAGGTGGACCTAGTGTTGTGGACCTAGTGACAATATATCCACTGTGATATATTGGTGGGAAAGACTTTCAAGCCATTTTTGGCACAACCGGTCAGACATCTGTTGCTTCTGCTCTTTGAGGATTAAATCAAAAACACTGTAGGGCTGGAAAAAGGGAGGTCACTGACGGAACCATCACTGAAGCCCACCTGCTTCAAAGAAGGACGTTTAGTCTGCCCTCATCTCTCCACACAAAGCACATTAAAAGCAGAAAGATATTGGAATGCTCACCTGTTAGATGGTGGAGATTTAAAATAGTTGAAGCAGAATAAACTTAAATGCAGAATTTGAACAACATTGCTTTAGTGTGTCTGAACTTGATCATTATGGAAAAAAAATGTTGTTTTTTTTTGTAATGTAAATGTTAGAAAAACACTATAAAAACAAAACATAAATCTAAATGAAATGCCTTTCTTTCATTTGAACAGATGAAACTCCATTACTTTGTCTTTATATTTCAAATTTAGGGGGTGTGTTTGTTTTCTTCATATAGTCAGCACTGAACAGTAGAGGAACAGTGGTCTCAGAACACAAAAGCAATGAAGTCTGAACCCAGCATGTTTATCTTTCCCACTGAAATGCGTAAGTCTGGCCTTTTCTCCACCGCCATAGACAAACAGTACAAAAACTATAAAGGGAAGGAGAGCAGGAAGCTACAGAGAAGCTAAGGCTGATGTTACTCCCTCTTGTCTGCTGCTTTTGACTGCTCCCTTTGAATCATGCATCGGCGCACAATGCTGTCAAAACTGCCAAGGTAGAAGAGGGCGATGGTACGGAACAAACCCATCGTAACAATCTGTGGAGGTAAAACAAACACACTCAAATGAAGGTCTCAAACTTTACTAAACCGTGTATAATAAAGAGTACTACCTGCTGAAGCCCCTCTGTGATGGAGGTGACGGGTGACATTCCACAGGTGAGGGCTGAGAGCATGTATCCATCTGGACCTACTGAACTATTGAAGTTTCCTTGCTGTAACGCAGAACGAAGAACAGAAATGGTGAGCTTGTGTTTTACTCGAGTACAAAGACACATCACTAAACAGGAAATCAGGAGAAGAGCAAGACAAAACAGAAGAAATGTTTCACAAAGAACGGCATTTTTTGGGTGAGAATCGAGTACGCTTCTTACCACTGCATCCCGAACAACGACCTTCGCCACTTGCTCAGGCTGACAAAGTCCAGCAGTTTCAGAGATCAATTTTGTCTCTAGAGGCTAATGTATTAAAAGATGTAGAGTTAAAATACATATATTTGTTTAAACAAGTGTCAAATCTGAGACACAGACCTTTGTCTTGTTTTCCTCAGCTAGTCCAGGAGTGTCGGTGTCAGGCGGATATGCGACCGTCACGTAGATGTTGTACGGTTTGATCTGCAAAATTAATCATCAACAATAACTTAATATGTTACTGCCACTGTATCCTTGGGCAAGACATTTCTCCAACTTCACCTCAGCTACTCTCTGGCATTTTAACTTAGAGGCATGTTATGTATTTTTATTAACATGCACTGTCTCTACCAAATAAACAAGTGAAAGTAATAGTAATACTTTAACTTACTCCAAAAAGACAATGACAATATAAACTGGCTAAAACAGGATTCAAACCCGACTGCTCTACCACCTGAGCCACTCTTGTTCAGTCTTAGTTAAGTGACTATTATGGCGATTTAAAAATGACCAGCATTAGACATACAAATACATACTATAAAAAAAAAATAAAAATTCACCTCCATCTGCAGTGATTCTGCCAGACCACGCAAGGCAAACTTGGAAGGAGAGTACGCCGTGTATCCAAACAGCCCTATTTGTCCCGCTTGAGAGGACACGAACATGATCCGACCCATCCTGCGCTCCTTCATGGTGGTGATAACGGCTCGTGTGGGGTAAACACTGCCCAGGTAGTTCACCTCCATCATTTTCTGTTGAAATTAGGCAAAGGGTCATGATATGTCAGGGTTCCCATGGTTTGCTTGAAATCATTTTCCAGGACTTTATCAGGTCCTTATTAGGATATTTTTTTAAATTAAGTAAACATGTCGTCTACAATGGTCTAACCCCATTTTGTTTCTTTGTTATTTTTATTTATTTTTATTTTTTGCAGTTTTTCAAACTGCAAAAAATAAGGCTAAAATAAAAAGGCTAAGGCTAAAGCCATACACAATAATATTATTTATATTCACAAATACACATATATTATATTGTCTTTGTGGTGTCATCACTTTGTATTTGTAGACATTGGCCTATAAACCACCCCAAATATTTTCTTGTGATAAAACTCAAATTAGATAGAAAATTTGTAGTAAACACAAAATGCTAATTTCAAATTGAGTATGCTTGGGTTCATATGTGTATTATCTAATGCCAGATAAGATAAGAAAGTGAAAGGGAGTTCGATGTCCTTCCCCAAAGTAATTTGGTACAAATTAGGTGTAAGTTCCTGCATTTTGGTGATTTTTTTTCCAAGAAAAAAACAACTTCTCTTTTTACTGTGATGATGGAAATAACAGTCTCCATCAATTTGATATCTAAAATTCCAGTAAAGCAAAGGGGGGAGAAATTTTCAAGGACAGAATATAAACTTTAAAGGACATTTGGACTTTTCTCAAAGAGTTTTTCATGTCTGGAATTTTTTATCAGTTTTTTTTCCAGGTTTTCCAGGACAAGTGGGAACTATGTATATAATGAGACGAACAACAGCTGAAATTAGAAGGAACTTACTTTAAAACGGTCCACATCTACTTCCTCAAACTTTCCAGAGATGGAGGTGCCGGCACAGTTCACAAGCATATCGACAGGCCCCAACTTTTCCTGAGCCTGCAGACAAAAAGTTTAGTACAATTCGGTTTAGTACATGTTTAATAATAGGGAAGAGAGGAAAAAAAAATACTGACCTGTTTTATTACACTTTCCACTTGATGGTAGTCACTTGAAACATCCACTGATATGCACAGCACCACCTGAACACACAGTGGAGTTGTGCAATAGGAGGCCAAAAGTCAGAGACCTTTTACATACATGCTATTAAAACACAAAACTAAAGCAAGAGGAAGATCATACCTGTTTGTCATTGATGGCAAATTTTTCCACTTCTTTCTTAGCTTGAAGCAATTTTGCCTAAAACATGGAATACTTTTGTTATACTTTGTCTATGGTTTGTCTGGTTGAAGATCTAATCTGCTATCTCATCACTAAAACTGATTTTTTAATATACAGTAATATGGAAAACATAAGACTCATGGCTCTCGCTTGAAATATTTAGTGCTGACCTCATCTCGTGCCACTAAAGTGATGAAAGCTCCTTGTCGGTAGCACTCGATAGCAATGGATTTTCCAATTCCACTAGATCCCCCCGTCACCTGCAAAAACAAGAGATCCCAACAACTTAATATTAACAGCCAATGCATGTGTGTGTATAAATGTGAAAGCTTTATCAGCAGCAAACACCTGCAGTATGAAAACATGCCTAGACCTGAATAAAAACATAATGAGTGTCAGTAAATGAGCCATATGTCTGTATATTTGTAGCAGATAAGTGGAAAATGAAAGTGTGATTACAGTGTGATGCATTACTTTGGTTAAATGTGGTAGATTGCATTCATTACTTTGATTAAATGTGGTAGTTTGCAGTCAGGAGGTGGGTGTGTCTCTATAAAGCCTCATTTCTCACTGCAGGAGTCTTTACTTTGTTCCACCACATGCTGCTCTTAGGTCTATTGCAACATGTCTATTAGAAAGAGCTTTATTTATGCTTTTAAATAAATGCAAATCTGCAACTTTGTCTCTGGCAAAGCTGCACGTTAACACATGACTTACTACGACATGGGCCCCGTTGAGTTTGAGAGGTTTGGGGCTGATTAGAGGAGATATCATGTACAAAAGCAGCACAAACGCCACGATGAAGGCCACGACCACCAGGAGCATGATGAAAGGAAGAAGCAGCCACCACGAGTTCACAAACAGCCAGTCCGTAAACGATGAACCCAGAGCTTCTTCCGAGGACATGAGTAACAGCAGACAGGCGTTAGCTTGTGGCTAACGAGCTCCTGGGCCTGTTTCTGGGCTGGAATAACGCGACTTCACGGGGGCGGCGGCCGGGGAAGGAGTGGCGAAGCGCGGAGGACAAGGAGGAGGTGTCCCGCTCTGTCTAAATGTCACAAATGAGCAGAGAAGAGGTAAAAGTGCAGCTCTGGACCTTTGCTCCGGTGACACGGGACCCGTGACAAAGCGCAAAACCAAAACAAATCCAACTGTCTTCTTCTGCGGAGGGGAAAGTGCGCCACAACACGAGGAACGAGTCTGCACTGCCCCCTAGCGCCCTCTACTGCTCTCTACCGCCCTCTACTGCCCCGCACTGCCCTCTACTGTCTCCTACCGCCCCAGCGCCTTCTGGGACACGGGCTCCCAAAGTTTTCAGGCGGATCATGATCTTATTAGACTTTCATTGACCCCCAAAATAACCATAAGAACTTGAGACCCGCACAGAAAAATTAAAATGACGTGCACTTTAATTTCTAGTGTGAAAACATTTAACAACTGTTTTTATTACATATTGCGCCATTTGACCTAATATCACTCAAAATATAATGTTGTCATTAAAAATATAGATCCAACGCATTGTCATTGTTTTATAATCTTGAAATGATCTCACAACCCACAGCTCAATGCTCTGCAACCCCCCGAGGGGTCTTGAGGTCTCTCTGAGGTCTCTCTGAGGCCTCTCTGAGAACCCACTGGACCAAATCAAATCATTTCAGGCTTGGAGCTTAAACCACATTCAGCTTTAACCTTTATTTACAATATGGAAATATAGTGTGTGATATACAAATCTTTTCACTAAGAAAAGATTTCTATGTTGGCTATAATAGACAGACATTTACAGTGAAATAAGTATATTCCCAAACAGAAACAAAGTCAACCTGATGAGAGAAAGTTCAGTTGTACACGAATTATTAGAGCATACATGAAATGTGCAAGTGTTATAGTCTCTTTTAGTTATGATCAAGCATTTCATTCTGACCAAAAAAAACAACCAAACTGCATGTAGAAGGCACACTGCTGTGTATGGCTACATGCTGCATATTGTTGAATTTTTCCTACTTTATAAAAATAAAAGAAAATCTCAGCTGCAACACACGTTGCCTTACATAATAACACTTGCATAATGTAAGGCTACATGTCAGCAGGAAAACTGTTCCTGTTCATTTAATGAACAAAAAAACTAGTTTGTACATAGAATACAAATATATGTACAATAGGACATGGAGAAAAGCCTATCATGATTTTGTATGTCACATCTAGTGAGTATTTCAAATAATGCTGGTCTGGCACCTTTGGTGTTTCACCCCTTAAACCATGTTGAATTAAAAGCAGTAAACAAAAAGTAAACCGAAACACAATGCAAAGGTATCCCTGGGTCAAACTCCAAAAACATCCCATCCTAAGAAACTTAATATTCCTCTGAAAAACAGAAAATGCACACCAACGCAGAAAATACACACTTAACGCTTTCCAAGTACATTCCTCCAAGTACAGTACAGGCTAGAAAATGTTTCCTTATAGAAAGTATGGAGCACGTAAGGGGCACTTATGTCGAGGCAATCACTGAGAGTCTAGTCACTGGGTGCATTTTTCTGTAATCTTAGTTTACTTTTAAAATGTAGAATATATTACCAATTTATATGTGGGACCATTTTAAATCTCTTAAAATTCTAAATACACACAGCTGTCCATTCTTAGGAGAGAAGAAAGGCATATTATCATGGCCAGTAATTTCCAAAAAACAGGCCAAGACAGAAAAACACAAGAAAAGACGACCACAAATACATTGCTTTGGCTTGGTTGAGTTTAACTGTGTATTTAGCCCTCCTGACCAAAGTCGTTCGTGAACTTTTTCAGCTTCTCAAGGTCTTGATCGTTTACAGTTGGCTTCGTGTTGGACAGAGATCTCAGCATGTCAGACTGAAAACAGACGAACAGACATTACACACGGTTTGTCAATGTTCTATCCAGTGTTGTTCTTCTCTTACCATGCAAACCACTGGCTCCAAAAGCTTCTCTCCTGGAACATCCATCCATGTCATTTCAATAGCATTGGGATCGCCAGGTGAACAAGGTGTCAAAAGATCATTCATAAGTACGTTTGGATCATCCCTCGATGGCCCTCTTGCCTACAGAAAAAACATTAAAATTCTGAACAGCAGGATACTGCATATTATAGTTTAGATGCTCTGCATGAAAGAGGCAAAAGGGCAAAGTTAAGTGCACTGGTGAGAGTGGTTCAGTTGAACAATGCTCAGATGAGCCAAAATATCTTTGAATGTAAATAATCTATGTGCTTAGCTACACAGTAGAACTGTCATTATGCAGATTTGGGCCTGTAATACCATTATGTATTATAATAATGAACTATGGGATCAAAACATACCCTTTTGAAGTGGGTTGCAGATTGGACCTTTCGAACTGGCTGCATCAAAGCGTCTCGAACTATAACGCTGATATCTGCTCCAGAGTAACCATCTGTCTTCTTGCCCAGAGTTACAAAGTCCGAGTCTGTGAGGCTGTTGGGAGTGGCCCCCAAATGGAGCTTGAACATGAAGGAGCGGGCGTGTTCTTCAGGCAGCGGGATGTAAATCCTCTTTTCAAATCTGGGAGACAACATTGGTGTTATGTTCAATAAAAATCAAAACTTCTATTGCATACAGTTCTCAATTAATAATTACCTTCTTCGAATAGCTGAATCTAATGTCCAGGGTATGTTTGTTGCTCCAAGTACTAGCACTCCCTCATTATTATTGCCCACTCCTGTGGAATACAGTAAAAGATTGTCACTGCTCTGTTTATTGGGACAATACTGATTATGCAACATTTAGTCAAGTCTGTAACCACTTGCCTTGCATCTGCACCAGGAATTCTGTCTTAATACGGCGGGCAGCCTCACTCTCATTTTCACTTCGGGAGCCACAGAGAGAGTCAATTTCATCAATGAAGATGATTGAAGGGTTGTGTTCTCGTGCCAGGCAAAAAAGATTTTTTACCAACCTAACGGCAAATCATAAGCAGTTTACAGAGAGGCTGTTGCATGACAATTCAGAAGTATAAAAGCAATTCTACTTCTTTATTACACTTACTTTTCACTCTCTCCAAGCCATTTAGAAACGAGGTCAGATGAGGAGATGGAGAAGAAGGTTGAGTTGTTTGCCTCTGTAGCTACGGCCTTTGCCAAGTATGACTTTCCTGTTCCTGGAGGTCCAAAGAGCAAAATCCCCCTCCAAGGAGTTCTTTTGCCTTTGAGACAAAAAAAAAAAGGTCTTATTGTTATGACTGTTCTTGCTAGAAGCTCTGAAGCTATGAATCTCACTGGGTACCTGTAAAAAGATGAGGGAATTTGATTGGAAGAATAACAGCTTCTTTTAAAGCTTCTTTTGCTCCTTCAAGACCAGCAACGTCATTCCATTTAATATTTGGTTTCTCCATAACAATTGCACCTGAGAACAAACAAGATTAACAAATGAGTAAATTCTGACAATTCACTGTCTACAAATAAATCACTGCAAAATGATACGACAATTATCATCATTAAACCAATACCTGAGAGCTGATTTTGGAACTTCTTCTTCTCTGGATCATCACCTTCATCGCTTTCATTCCTGCATATGAAAAAATATATATATTAAAAATGTAACCATTGTAAACTCTAAAAATAGGAATCACTGAATGGCATCAAACATCAGACACCCAGCCCACAAACACACCCTTTGTCATCACTGCCAGATTCTTTAACAGGCTTAGAGGGAGGGGCTTTTTCTTTCTTCTTTAGATATTCCTTCAACTTCTCCGCTCTGTCCAGGTATTCAGCACATTTTGCCCGTATACTCTGTTTAGCTTTGTCACCCTGAGCTTCATCTGAAAATGAATAACAGTCAATGGCATTATGGCAGTATAATGATGTTCTTATGACTTGTCAGTATCTTTAATGATGTTCATATGACTTGTCAGTAGCTTCATTTAGCACTGGTTTACGGACACACAATAGAGAATAACTTACATTTTACAACATGAAGGAAGTACTGCACAGCGGCCTGATAGAGTCGCAGAGCCTCTTCATAGTTTTGTGCTTTATCCTCCTGAGCTGCTTTGCTGGCGAGATCAATAGCTTTCTATATAAAAGAAATAAAAGATCATTTATCAGACAGTACTGTGCCTAGGCCATGTATTGCTCAAGTAAATATAGATGATAAACAATAGTATTCAAACTAATTTATGGCACTGACACAACAATGTGAGCTGCAATAAATAAATAAATAGGAAAATGAAACACTGCAGTTCTTAGTTTGTATATGTACTGAGTCATAGAAGTTATTTATTCAACTTTTTACAGCTTAAATCTTATTGCCTAGCCCAAAAACTACCAAATATTTCCCAGTAGTGCAAAGAAAATGTACACCCAAGAAAATATTGTTAAATTTTTCATATGTTGAACGTTGATATAGTAATAATGACAGGCCGAACCTACACCACGTTGTATTACATTTTTGTTGTAGAATAAAAATAATATGAAATGAACCATATACATACACACATATAAGATTATACATTATATTAAATGACATAAATCCAAACTATTGAGCTGTTTATTTGAGTGTAAAGCTCATCACTCCACCTGTTTTGATGGAGTTTAATGTACGAACGTAAAATGTCACGCCAAATTATTTAATATTTATACCTAAAACAATAATTGATCAAATAATACAACATACAACACATAGACCAAAGTGTATTTTGTGTCTGATATGTATTTGGACATTTTTGTGTATTTTAATATGTGAAACCAGTTAAACTGACACCGAAACCTTAATCTCATTAGAGTTAAGTAACAAACCTAAATGTGGCTCCAAGCTTTTTAATTTTACAGAACTAAATTATTTTCGATTCCACATTACATCAGAAGAAAAGGAGGATTTAGATCGAGCTGTTCCGCTTTAACTTGTTACAACAACGACGCATTAGCACAGCATGCTAACTAGCAGCTAATGCTACACCCCCTGTAACTAAATATTTAACATGTACAATAACATCAAACTAGTCCTAATCAGCACAGACATGACTTGTACACGCGGGTTGTGAGTCCACAGCCACTTCCACACGTTATTTCGCGACGTTAACAACTTTGTTTTCGTATTTGCGCATTTTAGCCTGGGCTGGTCCATCACAACTTACCTGTAAATTATTGTTAGCCATAGCGGCCAATCCTCCTCCAACAATAACAAATAAGAGTCACGATTCAGTACCCTAAAAGTCCTTTAGAATATTTCGCAGAATAAACACTACAAAAGGGGGTAATATACACTTCTAGGGGCTTGTTTTTCTTCTTAGATCCGAGGTGGAAACTTCCGCATTGAAAAGTCGATCCTCGCGTACACGGGAGGTGATGACGTCAGCGCGCACGTTTACGACGCACCAGTGCGATGACACATGTAATACTGCAGTTAAATATATAAAACACTTCTGTATCTTACAAACTGAATAAAACAGGCATGCACAAACTCGGGAAACATGTCATGATAAACTAAACTAAATTAGGGCTAGGACTATAATTATATAAACCAAAGACTCAAACTTTTCTCCACCAAAGATAGTCTTTCAGATTACCACTACTTCTAAATCTCAGCTATATCAGAGTCAGGAATTTATTAGGGACACTGATTTAGGGTGTGTTCACACATGGTTCACACATGTTCTTGTTTGGTCCTGGTTTGAGATAAGTTTAGGCCTGATATAAACTTCCACCATTAATCTCAGTTTAGTCCCATTGTTGATGTCCCAGAGCTGTGCAGAATTAAATCAATACACACCCTATAAATTACACATTTCAACAGCCATCACAGGCTCAATCAAACCTCGTTCTGGACACCCATTCTCTAGGACAATCTGTAAATAAACTCCACACAGTGAGTTCAGTACATTTACAGCAGTATCATAGGCACCTGTTTATTATCTATGTAGGCCTGCAGTTCTTCCACTCTGTCCAGGTATTTCTTACAGCTGTCTCTTATCTTCTGGTTTCCATCTTTGCCCTGTGGCTCACCTAAGGAGAGAAAACATACACTACGAATGAAATAAACAAGCCTTTAAAATGAATTGGCCTAAATGAGCCAAAAGAGACAGGCCTAGAAGATGAAGAGAGCAGAACTCGCTTTAATTGAGAAAGTCAGAAAGTTGTAAATGTGACTCACGTTTCAGAACGTGCAGAAAGATCTTGACTGCATGTTGATATGATTGAATCGCTTCTTCATAGTTTCCGGCCTGGTCTTCCTGTGAAGCCTTCTGAGCAACTGCAATGGCTTTCTACAGATAAAAGATATTTAGTTTTACCTAAACTATGATTGGTGAACCTCTGTGCTTCTAACTGTGTCTGATAAACAGTTCTAGGACCTAATTGAATCCACTGGCGGCTTTGCACCAAACTGAGTGAGGGTGCGTCGATAGGCCTGTCATGATAACATATTTTGAAGTTCAATATAACGCTGAAGTAAATAAAGACGATAAATGAATATTGTACTAATTTTTGCCACTGACATAAAAACCAAAGATCAGATTTAAACCACAAAAACTATTCTAAATCTAAAATATTGTAAGAAAAAACCCAAAACAAAACAAAACATGAGGTGCAATGAATAAACAGCAGAATGAAACACTTCAGTTCAGTCATACAAGTTATAAATTCAAACTTTTATGGCTTAAATCTTATCATATTGACAAAAAATAACCAAAAATTTCCCAGTAGCGCAAAGAAAACATACACACGATAAAAAAAATATTATTCCAACTTTCCTATACTGAACAACAAGTCGATAGTGATTATTATGACAGACCTATGCACCACTGTTATATGTTATCTCTAAACACACCCCAAATGTGACATCAGACTTGTTTTAATTGCAATACAAAGCGTCATTATTAACCTAAATGACAACACAAACAAACTCTGACTCCCTTTCAAACAGAGAGCATAAGTGTTATTCCCTCATTAGGGCTTTTGTTTGCGAGAATAGACCAAAATAGAAATGTGTGAGATTGGGAGTCACTGGTACTGGACTCTTCATCAGCATCAAACTATAAAAGTTATACCCTAAGGCAGTGTTTACATCTGTTTACATGTATCTGTGGAGTAACGCTCATAATCACAAAGACCATGAGTAAAAAACACTTGGAAACTTGGAAACCTTTAATGGCACAGTATAAACTAAGCAACAGTCTGATTTGTAGCAGTCTACCATTACTTAACGCGCTGATCAGGTACCGTTTCAGACCATGAGGCTGTGTAAACTCTACTGTAACTGTACTGTCCTGGAGTCTACATAACAAACAGCGTATAGACTTGGCACAACCGCAGATCATCAGTTACTCTCTCACCTGTAGGTTCGTTGGCTCCATGAATCAGGTTAAAAAAAAAAAAGATGTCACCTGCGATCCAGTTCAGTTTCGTATCAGAGTTCTTTCAGTTCCTGTTTGGGCGGCACTGGCTTCATGACACACGCGTCCCACAAAGTTACCAGCCCAGTTTAAGGAATGAAGCTGCAATTCAGTGACTCACGCGCTCCACTGTGGAACCAGAAAAACAACTTCCCTAAGGAACAGCTGACAGTGAATAACATTTTGTGTAATATTGTTGGAATTATGATCTGACGTAATAAGAAGGACAGACAGAGCGCACAGCAGCAGCTCTGTGTAAGAAGAGAAACCAGATCAAATTGCAGACACTGTGTAACCTACTTGTGTCCTGTTCTGCTGAGGGAGCATCGATGCAAACAATCAAACAAATATCACCGCAATCTAGTCTGTAGATCCCGGGTCAGAGCCTGGATCTTCAAGTCAGAGCTCAAGATACAAATGGTCTTACTCATCTGGACCTGTAGAGGGCGTCATTGCACCACGCAGCCGCAGTTATAGACAGACTTTAACTAGTTTAGGCTATTAATCCTCTAGTGCACAGCGGTCACTGCAGTGGACAGCTACTAAAACGTAACTTTCTCTTTAATGCATTGGTTCCAGAGAAGAATAAATACAAATAAAAACAATCAGAAAAAGATCTTGACCAAGGCTTTCATAATTCATGCATCAGAGAGTTAAACGACAGAGACCAGGGCGACCTAACACACACGTGGGACACTGTTTAAATTATTTTTATTATTTTTATTTTTATGAAGTCTCAGTTCGGCTGATTTACACTGATGTCAAGTTCAGTTCGTAATCTCCACTAGAGGGCGCCAAAAGCCCTGCATAAAGCTACACCTATTTATTCACAAGCTTTAATTTTGTTTGTGCCACAGAATGCGTCGTAGGCACTGGTTTTACCCTTATTTTCACTGGGTTTGTGCCATTACCACATCCATCAGACGCTCGGATTCGTTGCTAAGTTGTTTCAAATTTGCTGAAATGCCAAACGCAGATATTGTTTTTAACTGTCCTACCTTCTTCAAACTGTTTAAGTGATGTTTAACCCACGCAAACAGCTTCCAAGATCGTCATAAACCCGTGCCAGACCTTTGGCCCCACGCGCTGGATCAGTGCAGTGCTGCAGCCTGACACCTGACCATCGCTCACTGTGGCGCACACTTCTGGAGAGGAGAGCCACTGCGCAGACTGAGGTTTGAAAACATGCCGCGGACACAGACACACCGCGTCTCACTTTTGGACAAAGGATTTATCAAAAGTTTGGTTTGACGCGTTTGGAGTTCGCAGTTTTGGTGAAGGAGTCCCGTGCGTAATCTGTGCGTAATTTGTGCGTAATTTGTGCGCTTTATGTGAGGATATCCAGATGACAAGACCTGCATGTGGCGGGTTGCCCTCAGCATCTACCGGGGATTTTAAGGCGGAATATGGCGAAAAGAATGAAATGTGCTCATGTTTTGCTTTGTACTTTCTTTCTAACACTTTTCTGGAACGCCAAAGGACAAGGGACTTTTAATGGAGCGATAGGTTTCAGTTTGAACCCTCCGTATTTTAACCTCGCAGAAGGAGCTCGTATCTCTGCCACTGCGACCTGCGGAGAGGATGAAGCAGGGAGACCAAGACAGGATTTGTACTGTAAACTGGTTGGTGGACCTACAACAGCAGTTTTCACCCAGAATATACAGGTAAAAGCAAGTACTGGAGGTAATCAACAACACTTAAGACGTAATGGCAGTACTTTAAAATAATTGCGCGTCAAGTTTGCACGAGCGCAGTGCGTAATGGATAAACCTGCTTCAAATGTGCAACTTTCCTATCATTATTCTGGTCATATACCTCATATAAGGCCCAAGAAAAAGGTCGTAGTATCCGCTTGACTGTGAAGTAACCTTATTTTACGCACATCAACGTCAATCAGTCAGGTGGAATTCAAAGTTCATCCCTTTGTCTGTGGCTCAGCGCCTTTTCCAAAGCCTTGTGGGCAAGTTATTGGTTGGATGTAATAGGGATGGGACAATCTTTCAATCAATAATATAGTTTATCCTGATAAAAATCGCAAAGATAATGGATAATAAGCCATTGCATCACCAGAATGCGCAGAAAAAAGATGCTTATCCATGATGTTTTCTTCTAGATCACTGTTGTTTTCACTTATAACAAACAATACTATAACAGTTTGTTAAATATGGAGCCTATTCTTATGATTAAAATTATAATTATTCATATGTATAGCATTTAAAACTGTCAGCAACTTGAATAATTATCGTGATACAGGCTAATCCTTAATTGGAATTATTTTGGCCATGATAATCGTGACACCAAATTTCAATATCATCCCATGTCTAGTATCTATAACTCTCAGTAGTGTCTCATATTCCCAACTCCTACAGATTATTTCACTGCTAAAGACAACCATTTTTTGATCCTGGCTTTTATTTTTAGGCATTAACCGTTAATCATGCGTCTGAACACTAACCATTTCCCATGCAATAGGGCCAGTTCTGTGATTACTGTAACTCCAATGACCCAAACAAAGCTCATCCGGCCTCGAACGCCATCGACGGGACAGAGAGGTGGTGGCAGAGTCCTCCTTTATCCCGAGGCCTGACCTACAACGAGGTCAACGTCACCCTGGATCTTGGACAGGTAAGCCCATCATTTTCCATGTTTACCTGTCGCTACCTGCAGTGTGAATGGTAATTGCTGTGGGTGAAAGCAAAAACAAGAGCTGCAGAAAGGATTTCAACCATGTTTTCTTTGGCTTTTGGGTTGGGTGTTGGGTATTTCTATGGAGATTTTACCGAGCAAGAAAAACAGTTCAATTCACAGTGTTGAATTTTTGAACCAGTGTTTACACAATTAGCTGACATGTCCATGAGTTGTTTAGTTTGTACATTTAGTTATTCGAATTAATCAGTTAAATGTGCTCTTTAAATCATTTTTCGATTAGATTAACGATAATAATTAACCAAACTTAAGTATGTAGTAGTTACACTCAAGAAATATTCCTTTTTATATAAGCAAACTATAAAAATGTGAAGTTAGAACTAGAATACTGCAACACTGGCATACTCATGTACTCATACTACTATGGCAGGACTTTACTGATACTGTGTCCTTATTAGGGCTGGGAACCGTTTGATTTTTCGATACTAGTACCTTATCGATACCTGCTTTTTTGCTAGAGGTTCCTGAGCTTTTTTATGGCACGTTCATATGTTGATTTACGGAAACAATCGCAAAATAAAAGCCCCGGGATCATGTAGAGCGGGTTAATACGAACATTTAAGTCCAAAATGACGAGTCTGACAGCAGCAGTTACAGAGAGAGGAGTCAGTTTTTCAATGCAAAGTGAATTGGAGCCGGAATCGTGCCCGTGATCGCTTTCTATTTGGAACACAGCGAGTCGCAGGTTAGCTATGTCCATTTATATATACGGTTTAAGCTACCAGTTGATGTAACGCACTTGAAATGTCCTTACGTATTGGTGGTTTTCATATTTTAGACTGTGATGAGGTCATGCAAACAGATTCCCTATTGATTACTTTGTACTTTGGCATGAAATATCCAAACTGTAAATGCACAAATGTTGAACCTGAGCATTTCTATTCGTGACTAGACCCTTGATGTCGCTTTATTAAACGTACAACAAAAATTTAAGCTGCCCTCATCGGTTTTAAATCATATTGCACGATTGAATGTTGTGATATCATCTGAAATCCAGCTGTAGATACAACTCAGAACTTTGAAAACATCTTGAAAATTGCCAAGAGTCGCTGAGGTTCATTTGTGCAAGGTGTAAAATATAGTATCTCTTGCTTTTTTGAACATGGTTACGCTGGATTTGACTCCCCATAAAACTCGAGTTCTGTTTTATTTTTGGCTACTTAATTCGCTGCTTCTGCTGACGAAAAAAGACATTAAGTCATTTAAGTTGGACGCTCGCCAGAAATCAAACCCTCATCTGTGTCGTAACTTCAAAACTTCCTGTCACAACCCGTGTCTCCATCAGTCCGTGATTTTACCCTTAACCCTTAAAATTCCACCTCTCGCTGCTTTATGTTCTGTGAGGAGAGAGGAATCCTGTCTTGGGATTAGGGATCAGAAAGATGTTAAATCAGATTCCAGGAGTGCAGGTGGAGGCTGGACTTCAAAAACCCGGCAACAAAAGCGCTCCCCCCTGGCGCACACGTGTTGCATCTACTTGGCTCCCAGTGGGCACAGTGTCAGACAATGGGTCGTGGCTTTTCTGTTCCTGTTTTTAGACGAGCTGAGGTGAGCAAAGAGCCCCCAAAAGTCTAAATATAGGCCACGCTTACCGGAGAATGGACACATGCAGGGTCTTTAGGGGATGCCGGCTTTAATACACGGTAATGCTTAGTTTATTTGGGAACCTGGGGAAAGCAGAGTTATTGCATTATGTGGTTCTATAAAGAGCTTGACTACAGCCACTGAATCTCACAAGGCTGCACCTGTGCTTGTAAATATTCCAGCAAGTTCCCATATTACGTTCAAGCTTTTTGGAATACTTCTTGATATCTTTGCATTAGTATTTTACCCTTTAGTACTAATAAATAATTCTGTTAACTCTTTTCGGGGGGGCTGTTATTTTGGCTCCGTGTACGACGACAGCGCCCCCAAACTCACTGTTATCGTCATTACTTCCTGTCCGGTTTGCAGAATGGACAGGGAGCTGCAGGTGGGTTAGGGGTCAGGGGTCAGGGGTGAGAGGTTACGGGGTTAGGGTCAGACAGTGGACAAGGAGCTGCAAGTGGATGTTAAAAACTACACAAATAAACGGAATACTTCACTGGAGGACACTTAGAAAGAGACATGTTTGCGTCCTAGTGCTAACGCTAATGCTAATTTTGAGGTATAATACATATTAAAATTTGATAATATTCATTTTAATAGTTTGTTTATTTTATGTTTTCTGAGTTTATTAAAATGACTCTTAGCTTTGAGACAGCTATTAGTGCCAGAACATTGTCAGATGATTTAGATTATTAATTATAATAGTCTAAATACTGGGCTGCTCGATTATTGCAAAAAAGTAATTACCGTACGATTAATTTGGTTTATAATTGAAACTCACAACTATTTCAAACCTGATCTTTTAATCTGTAGAGAAAGTAGAGAGAGTATAGTCATATTTTGTGTTTTCGTTTTAAAAGTGGAGATTAGAAAAGTGGCTTTGCTCCAGTTCGAGAATAGTAGAACAAGCGTTAATATCATTTTGAACAGAAGGTGATTAATTGTATTTCCACTTACAACATTTTTATGATGATTGAAATTACGTTTATACATTTGATTCATGCTGCCCCCGCGCCCCAGCCCCGGATAAGCAGAAGAAAATGGCTGGATGGGACAATCGATAGAACAGAATATGAGATGATCCATAATGTTATTTGCGCTGTATTATCTAAATGATTAGAATCTTTACAAATTGCCAGTTGGATCTTCAGTATGGTCACATGGTCACATTTTTAAATAGCACTTTTCCACCTTCAAGGCACCACTCACCCATTCACTCACCCATTCACACACCAGAGTACACAGACACTGGGGAGGAGGTTGGTTAAGTGTCTTGCCTAAGGACACAACAACATCATTCATCTATGGGAGCTGGTATCATACCACCAACCTTAGGATCAGTGGGACAAACACTCTACCAACTGAACTAAACTACTGTTGCCCATGTTAATTCAATTGTGAGTACTGTATTTTCCGGACTATACGTCGCTCTGGAGTATAAGTCGCACCAGCCAAAAAACGCATAATAATGAAGAAAAAAACGGCCAAAGATATGATTTATAGTCCGGAAAATACGTTAATCTCTCAGTCTTAGCTTTAGAAATGCACCGTTGCCAATTTTATTTCCATATTAGCTAATAAAAACGTAGCTTACATCGCATTTTTACGTCTAATACCTGTTTCAGCCCATGAATGATTTCCTTTTCTTCCTGGTGTAAATGATATGTACAGTGACTTGTGAGGGCGCTGTGCTGCTGAATGTGTTCTGTGGTTTCTTTTAAGACCGGCACAGGTGTCAGTTCCAGCAGCTTTGTGAAGATGGACTATGAGATAAAGGCCCTGCTGTTTTCATTTTAAAAAAAGATCTGCATAAACGTCAATGGAGCTTTTCTGACAGTTGTATCCGCCGGTATGTTTGAACCAACACCTGCTGGGCATTCCTAAGATCTACTAAGTGAATAACTGCTTTTAAATGCACTATATCCTTTGTCAGATGTCAGATTTTAGTCAGTTACAGTTAATTTTATTTGGACATCCAGAACAAGTCGTATATTTACTGTCAATCTCACTGTAAAATAGAATTCTTGAAGTTTATTGACTCTGTTTTTGCTGTTGTTACCTTATCAAAAACAGACCTGGTGTTGTGTTTTGTTTCATTCACACACGTTTGAGTAACACTTTATTATCAGTCTGTAACATCTCCAAAGCTCAAAACGCTCTGTTCCACCTTGTGATGTCATGAAGTGGTAGTTTTCAAGTTAACAGCTACTTTTACCTTTAGTTCAGTAGAGATTTACAATTCCAGGGCTGAATTTATCCATATCATTCCAGTGAAGGTGTATAGAGTTTAAAAACACAGTGGAGCACTTTCTGTATTACCACATGATGACATCACAAGGTGGAACGGAGCGTTTTCTGTTTGAGAGAAGAACTTAAATATGTAGGTTCGTGTGTTAAACATGTGTGAATGAAACAAACACAACTCTGGGGATGTATTTGATGAGGAAACAACATTATAACATAGATCAGAAAATAAGTTACATGTGGCCCTTTAAGTCAACATTTAGTTTTAGTTCATGGTGTACAAAGTAGTTTACATACAGCACATTTTTGGATTATAAATTAGTGTAAATCTGACTTTGATGCTTGTGTCTTGCCTTATTACATATTTCATTTGACCAGACTTGAGACTTGCACAAAGTAAAGTTCATATGTCACCTTCTAGAGAGAATTATTGCTATTAAATGCAACAATCATATCACACACACTAATGCAACCAGATATGTGTACGACTGGCTTTTGACCTTTGACCTTTGACCTGTTTGTCATGACAAATCCACGGAAATTAGGTCATGTATCTTCTACTTAACTTCTGTTGGATCGTAGAAGTCTTTACGTTTTCATCTTCCCACTCCTTTTCGAGCTTAAATACGAAAAAATGTGTGAAATGTGCTTTAAGTGTACGTGATATATGCTCTCGAAATAAATAAATAAATGAAAAATGAAATGAATTAAAGATGTTGGACCTGATTGTTTCTTAAAAATATGAAAAACAGAACTAGTTAAATTTATTCGTCACGTACCTTTTGCATTACGACCATCCTAATTATTCACGGCAATGATTTTATAAGAGATTTTCGCAACTCTCAGAGACCTGTACGGAGTTTTGCCGTGACAGTAAAGCTAACAACAACTAGCATACTAACAAGCACTTCCTGATTATTGGACGATAAAATGCACACAGCAAACTTTTTTTTTTTCTTCCTTCAAGAGCTGTTTCTATATCTGTTGTGGTTTTTGCTCAGATACATGCGGAAAAGTGGGTCCAGTGTGTCGTTTTTATCAATGCCCAAACTCATCTGCAAAAGACAATGAAAAGAACAACACACATTTCTACTGTAGCGTCATATCTCATATCCATTCTGCTGAAACATAGGACTGTACTGGGAACCCAATCTGTAAAACTATTTACAGGCTACAGAAGACAGGCCATTGTTCGGGTAAACATTTGGACCATGTATCAGACTGCCAGTGGCTCCTTTTTTCTGGGGAATGTATTTTAGGAGTCCGGAGCGCATGTGCTTATCTGCCTGAGTGAGCCAGCCCACAGTGGACCATGTGAGGCAAACATACCAGGGCTTATTCCCACTGTCCGTTCATATGATGAGAGCAGACAGCTTCTGACCTGATAGTTAAAGGGATATGATGTTTTTAAATGAATTATGGCCTGATACATTCATGAGCAAAAGGCCGTGAGTCGTATTGATACGTTTATGGCTCTGGGTTATTTTGGTGTGCGACAGGTGTCAGATGTGTCGATGATAGAGAGTCGTGTGGGGTTTTTGAGGCTTTGAATGCATCGTGATTATGGGCGGTCTTCCTGTTTGTATATAGTCCTGCATATTATAACTGAACATCAAAGTATTTAAGGAAGCACTAATACTGGTATCGATATCAGCGCCGATCCTGGAAACTCTGCTGGATCCATTATGTAATAAGTTAACTGTGTTTTTTGAGTTGCTAATTGAATTCTGACTGACAAACAAATTGCTTTTATAATAATAATCTCCTTGAGGTTTCTCTTTTTCCACAGTTTTTTTTTTTTTTTTTGGTCGAGAAGACTTATCTAAGGACAGGGGCCGCTCTGGGACAGTTCTCCTTTTGCTTGTTTTCTGTTGATTAATCTACTTGTCTGTTATTAACTAATGTCTGTTTCATTGTTGTTTTTCTAACTTTCTGTTGGTTAAATCAATTACAGTTGTTCCTCACTATATCTTGGTTCACCTTTCGCGGTCTCGCTGTTTCGCAGATTATTTTTCATGCTTTTTTTCCAGTGTATGATCGTGCATCGTGTTGTGCGTCCTAATTGGCTGTTGGACTGTAGACCATTGTCCATCAGTCTCCTCCGTGCCGTGTCTCCTGTACAGTACAGAATGTGTTCAGACAAATTTACATAAACGTTGGATCACAGTGTGACTCTGAAGTGCTGTACGTTTGCAATTTGTTTTCTCCCCCGACAAAACCCACAATGTCGATGAAACGTTCTGCACCGACAAAGACGTCTACGAAGGTTTGAACTTTGTGTTTAAACAAGAGAGAAATGTGAGAAAATGTTCATGCCTGTGTGAGAAAAGTGTATAAAGTGTGGGGTGAGGGGTTTTTCTGCAAAACCCATAGAGAATAATTGTAAAAAATAAAGCTGATACTTGCGGGTTATTTTTAGAATGTAACCCCCGCGATAAACGAGGAACCACTGCATCATGTTCCGTCATAAGAGGCACCTGCTGTTGTGATTTTGGGCTTTACAAAAATAAACTGAATTAATAATAACTGTAAGGAAACTGTAGTGGTTCTGTAAATACACATGTCCCTTTTCATTGCCTTTTTCACTCACTTTTCAATCGTACTATTCACCTTATTCCAGAAGTTGCCTTGGACGCCGCCATTGTCTTTCTGGTTGTATTATTCTGCATGAAGCTGCCGATCTTGACATTAAATAAATAAGTTCTCAAGTAACTACAGAGCAACTTTAGAGCCTCCAGAGAATCAGTGCAGTGTTGACTTGTTGGCCACTTGAACATACAACGTTTTACACAAATTAAGCTACTTTATATCAGATTTTAGGGACAAAACTTGTCACAAATGAATGGGACTCTGCTTTAACCGGAAGTGTCACCACAAAGAAGGTGCGGCTCAGTCTCATTTACTCCAAAAGTGAATAAGGTCAATAGCCACAGGCAGCGACAGTTAAACCAAAGCAGATAAAAAGTGAATAGCAACCAGCCCCAATGGACCAATCAACGTCACGCCAACACAACAGAAATAGTTAGACAAATTGTGTGAAATATCTTGCTCAAGTACACAAACACAGACAATAAGCAATCCCATTAATCTCCAGGGAACCATCAATCCTCTGGTAAGTGGGTGAAGATCTCTATCAATTGCCGCTTTAGTTTTAAATTTGGCATTCTCCCTGTTGGCATGCTTACAAGCCGTACCAAACCACATTACTCAATCGCTAAATCACAGACCTACACGATGGTTTAACTCCCAAAGGAACCTAATCTCTTCTCCCAGGGGTGCACCTCCCTCAAAACCCGAGTCCAAATGTTTGCAACCGTCGCCCCCTTTTGTGCTGCAATCCTCCGAGGCGGTATTGTGTGACGTCCTTTCTGTGCTCTCAGTCTTGCACAAAGATTTGCTTCGCTTTATTACTCCCCAAAGTGGGAATTTGCCGGATAAATAGGCACCAAAACAAGGTGGAGTCATTTGGTGAAACGCAAATCGTCCACTTAATGCTTCTAGTTTCTTGTTATTCATATATTCGCTTAAGTTTGTTGTTTGGTTTTTCAGGTTTTATGAGTAAAATCTGATTTATTTTGCTATATAAGTGGTCACTTAATAGGTTTTAAAGAGTAATGCATTGGTAGTTTAACCTGTTGGACAGCTGGACACTTTTGAGATGCTATCGTCAGTCAAAACAAAGCTTCTTGCATGTGCCTGGTGAAGACTTTAGACGTTGCAGTTGGCACAGTCTGACCCTGGACTTCTGATTGGCTGTTAACACGTGCTATTGCCGTGGTGACGATAAGAGTGATGTAAGTGTCTGTGTTTAGCAGAGCAGTCTGAGGCGCCAGGCCAGCCCCATAGATATTTACTACCACCACAGTCTTGTGATAGCTCGCACTAGTATTCGGACACGGTGCCGGGCGGAGGTTCTATGTGGAAAACTGTGAGAGAGACAGTACAGAACAAACTTAGAAAGCATTGTCTGACGCAGGCTGTGATGTAATGGGTATGGACGGGGTGCAGATCCCTAAACTAGGCCTCTCGCGACTTATCTGTCTATGAAAACTGGAACAATTTATTTTTGGGGGCAGTATTTATCATGGGTACTTTTTGCAGCTGTAAAAGGTTGAATGAATAACTCCTATGACG
Organism: Periophthalmus magnuspinnatus; assembly: GCF_009829125.3. NCBI lineage: Eukaryota > Metazoa > Chordata > Actinopteri > Gobiiformes > Gobiidae > Periophthalmus > Periophthalmus magnuspinnatus. Next base: position 3,888,640 of record NC_047142.1, on the reverse strand, counting down.
CATTACAGATTTAAATTAAGAACTAAAGTGTTTCATTCTGCTGTTTATTTATTGCAGCTCATGAGTTTTAACAATACAGTGGTCCCTCTCTATAACTTGGTTCACCTTTTTTAGTGCAATTTTTCATGCTTTTTTACATCGTCTGAACATGCATTATGTTCTGCGTCCTGATTGGCTGTTGGACTGTAGACCATTGTCCATCAGTCTCCTCCGTGCCGTGTCTCCTGTACAGTACAGAATGTGTTCAGACAAATTTACATAAACGTTGGATCGCAGTGTGACTCTAAAGTGCTGTACGTTTGCAATTTGTTTTCTTCCCGACAAAACCCACAATGTCCATGAAACGTTCTGCACCGACAAAGACGCCTACGAAGGTTTGAACTTTGAGAGAGTTTAAACGAGAGAGAAATGTGAGAAAGTGATAACGCCTGTGTGAGAAAAGTGTATAAAGTGTGTGGTGAGGGGTTTTACAGCCAAAACCATATAGAATAATTGTAAGAAATAAAGCTGATACTTCGTGGATTTCACCTATTGTGGGTTATTCTTAGAACGTAACTCCCGCAATGAACAAGGGATCAGTGTAGTGTAGATTTAGAATAGTTTTTGTGGTTTAAATCTGCTCTTAGATTTTTGCGTCAGTGGCATAAATTAGTTTTGTTTACCATCTATATTTACTTCAGCGATATATCCCACTTTAAAATGTGTTATCGTGACCTCAGAAACAAAAATGTGTCCATCTGCTTAGTTTTACGTCAACTCTTGCTTACGATTGGCTCTCAGTAGCTGCTTGCTAAATTTAAGACATCTCAGTTGTTTCACAGCGTTAACAGACCTGTGCAATAGTGCAACGGTCGTATAATAGACATGTACATCTTAATATCTCTTTGCATAATTTCGTTAACAATATTCAGGCAACATTTTAACAGTGCATCAGGCTGAAACGTGTCTGTAAATGTAAGGTTGATGTGAATGAACCATAGAATTAACCACAAAAGAGGAGAAATATCACTCCTTGGCCCTTTGGTTTGGAAAACTACACCTGGAATTTTGTATCTTTTTTCTTTTACATTCATTTTAATAGTTTTAAATGTGTTCTCTTTGTTCTAATTGTACATATCTCCAGAGAACTCCACCCTCTTTCAATTATTCATATTGGCTATTGACTGTAGAGTGAATGAAAACAGGCATCCATGATATTACTCTATAAACAAACTTTCACATTTTGACCTCTAGACTCCCTCTCCCGCTGTGGAGAATTCTCCTGTAAAATATTTTATTAAAGAAGTCTCTCGTGCAGCAGCTGCCTTCAGGCTTTGACAACACAAGATTCATACAAGTACAAACATGCAGCCAGTTTTGCCTCTTGGAGCTGCGCTGGAGCTCTGTCGGCCCTTTGTTGACGTTTTTCTAATTCTGCCATGGAGACACGGGCAAATACTCTGGGCTCCCACCACCTGTCGCACACAGACCAGCAGTTGTACATTGTATTGTTATAAGTTGCTCCACCCGCTGGACTGCAGCCTGTCAGAGAGGGGCCCTTGATGTAGCAGCAGAGGGTGATTCCATCTTTCATTTGACTCCCGTTCTGTCAATACATACTCCCATTCCAGGCAGACATGGGTGTGAGCTAGCTAATTTAACAACAACATAATTCCTTCACATATCCAAGAAATAAAGTATAAAGAGTGTATTTATGATGTATGATGTAGTGCAGGGATGTCAAGATGTATTTCACAAGCAAAGATTAATCTGATTTGATTTCAAGTCCATTAATACTTCAAAAAACTAAATGTGAAAATGAAAGAGCTTTTTATCTTTCTGTAGCACATTTAAGACAACTTCAGCTGAGCAAAGAGCTTCACATAAAAGTCAATGAAAAACAAATATACAGGCAGTTTATGACACATTAATGTTAATTTATCATTTATAAAGTTTGAGTTCATGAAGCAGGTCACATATTTGAGGAATGTTGATCTTAATGTGAAGTCTATGTGAAGTCCAAAGCGCTCATAAACCCTTTAGCACCCATTGTTAATATCCACAAGCATAACTTTTTTTTAGCAAGTGCGAGGCTTTAGAACAGCTTTTTTTCAATCAGTGAAGTAAAATTGGGGTGGACCGCCCAAGCGTAGCCAATCAGAGCTCTGCGCTTGACACTACTTCCCAGTTGGCAAGGGAAAAAAAACCTTTATTATTGGCTGCAGACGGCGCGCATTAGTCTCATTTAGTCATAAATTTACAACACATAATTTACTCATGTGTGGGCTACAGGAGCTCAGTTGGTAGCATGTCAGATCTACTGATTTGAAGGTTGACGGTGCGATTCCAGCTCCCACAGATGACTGATGTTGTTGTGTCCTTGGGCAAGACACTTAACCCGCCATGTCCTCAGTGTCTGTGTGCACTGGTGTATGAATGGGTGAGTGGTTCCTTGATGTGAAGCGCTTTGGGTGCCTTCAAAGAGGAAAAATGGTATATCAAAAGTTTCAAGATTTCACTACTGTTTGGTCACGGTGTCATGAATAATTGAAACTAATCAGAAAAAAACAAAATTTAATATCTTGGCAATAGAATGTACAGTGGTCTCGGGTTTATCGCGGCGGTTACGTTCTAAAAATAACCCGCAATAAGTGAAATCTGAAGCAGTCAGCTTTATTTTTTACAATGATTCTATATGTTTTTGTCTGTAAAACCCCTCACCACACACTTTATACACTTTTCTCGCACAGGCATTAACATTTTCTCACATTTCTCTCTTGACAACAGAATATACTCCATATTAAACTGATTTTAGTATAAACTCCTTTGAATTTTGAAAAATATCGCAACAATTTAAGTGAATATTTTGATTTGATTGCGGCACATGCCCGTTAAATGCTAAAGGAATTGTGTTTAAAGCCCGAGTCTGCGTCTTAACGTGCACATGCCCGGTCTGGACTGTCTGGCTCTCCTTAAGCGGGCGCCCGTGTGTCAGGGGTGAGCTACACCATAACACACAGACTTACAATGCGTGGACGTGAAAGGTCAAAGGTCAGAGGAATTAGCGGGGATGTGAGCGTGTGTGTTGAATGTGTCTGCATGATGCCACACTTGTTTTAAGAAAGGAAACATGTAATTAGCGCGATGTTAAAATAGTGTGTGGTCACGTGAGACATGTTTGCACCGTGTTACTGTGGAAGACGCCAGGTTGTTTTAACCCTCGCTGACATGACGAGTTACACGTTTCTATTATAGGATTAGCATCGTTTGGAAATTATACGCACTGGACATAAATTCTGCTTGGGAGAACAATGTCATGTGGGGACATTTCAAACTCTATTTTGAAATCAAGAAAAAGACAGATTTCTATGGAGCTCCGCAGATGATGGCAAGAAGAAGAATAATATTTACAAAATGAAAAAAAAAAAAAAATCATTTTGAGGGAACGACACAAATATCTTGAGGGAACGAGATATTATCGTGAGGGAACATAATAATTTCTCTCTATATTATTTCACCAGCAATATTTATCTTAAAAAATAAAATAAAGATAATTAAGTAGCAGCTGCTTAGGGCCCGGACGGCACCAGAGGGCCCCCAAGAGTCCATATATTTATATTGAAAATAATGATTAGAAAGATGTTTTTTTCCTAAAACTAAATGGCACTCGGGTGTTAATACTAGTCTACATACCCCTTTTAAACGATTAGATGTGTTTTATTTCCAGTAACTAGACATGTGCTGCCTACACTTTTGGAGTCAGGCAGTGGTGTGGACAGCTACGTGTTTACACCAGCGTGAAGGACCCCTCCCCTCAGGTGCACTCTGGATGAGCTGAGGCAACAGAGAGACATTTGAATGGGTCTTTTACAAAGTAAAAGACTGAAAGTTAGTGAAGTTCAGCTTATCTAAAGTACAGGACAATGCATGAAGAGCCCAGAGGAAGAAACATGGACTTTTCAGAGAAGACTCGAGATACGTCCCATTTTACATCAGTGGATCAGCAGATAAAACAGAGAGTTTGGACTTGTATAATTCTGCAGACAGGACACACCTCAGAGGGACAGAGGACAGACAAGACACACCTCTGGGGGACAGAGGACAGCAGGTGAGTCTGTTTATTACACTGTCTGTTTTTGGTTGTGTCTCGTCCTTTTGTCTCTAAACATCAGATGATGTGAGTGAAGTTAAAGCTGCTCCTGTGTCACATTAACAACACTGACTATGGCACAAACCTGTTACATCTGCTGAACGAAAGAACGACCTGAATTTGTTGTGAATGCTCATAAAGAGATGCACCGATGCACGTTTAGCAAAACGAGTACGAGTCCTTCAGTTTGAGCACTGGCCAATACTGAGTAAAAATACCGCATCCAGACAGAATTTTTACTGGTGCTTGATTATAGTGGTAAATCTAATTAATTTCATAGGATTTTTATAGTGTAGCCACTTTTTCATCTTAGAATTATTTTCATATCTACTGAAATCTCTGTAGTTAGCGCCTGACTTTAATATTTACCGCTTCCTCTTTGCAGACTGCGCTCTGCGCTAACATGCTAACTGCTAACGAGCTAACTGCTAACGAGCTAACTGCTAACGCGCCACTGTTAGCATAACAGTGACTGGTGTGTTACTTTTAGACCACACTGTGACCAATATGGACATGCTGTGCCTCTTTTTAAAGCTCTGAACTCGCTCTGTTCATTAAACTGATACAATGCAGTAAAAGCAAATAATCACCAGCGCCACTTAGCAGCGTTAGCATGCTACTTTCATAAACACAATCACTGGGCTGATCTGTGAACTATAAACACCTTTAGTCCTAAATATTTGTATATTTCATGTGACAGTCACATGTGTCACAGCTGAGCTTAATGTGCAGAACATTGAATGTGCAGCTTAATGTCCAGAGCGGCTCTGTGGAGAGATGAGCTGTGAGTCAAACAAGAGGCAGCACAGATACAGTGGTATCGGCTCTTGGTATCGGCAGCCCATGAACGAGTACCAGTACTGGCACCTGATACTGGTATCGGTGTCTGTTCATCCTACTCATTAATATGTGCATTTACGTGAAATCACAGCATCCAAAGCCTGACAATAAACTTAAAAATAATGTTATCCTAAAATCCTTTTATTTAATGTTCAGTCCAAATGATCTGATGATTATAAATCTGAAGTTATGTTCAGGCTGTTTCTCTTATGCAACTCTTAAATTGTATCAATACTTTGTACTTCTTGAGTGATATGATTTTGAAATAAGTGTACCCTTGCATGAAAGTACAGTGATATTACCTCGTGGCCATGCATTAATATTATATTTTGCAAATGTCTTATGCCAGGCTCTGTAGATTTCGATAGCATATTGATAAAAAATAAGTATAGAATGTCATTTTCAACACGTATTACTATGTGGCCTGATACTCGTTCTGATTCAGTGGTGAAATATGGTCCTGTTTATATGATTTTCTTTAGGATCAATACTTGTTCTAATGAGCCTGTAGCTTTGATGCTAGTTTTAGTAATTTAATATTTTTTTAAAGCAAACCTATTATGCAAAATTGACCACCAAGTTGTAGTTGGAGTGATTTGAGCATGCTTTTTATCTTTATTTATACAGGAGAACCCAATGAGAGCACTTTTTCATGGGTGCCCAGTTTAACATACTGTACATAAATTACAAACAGGAAAACAAACACGTAAATAAGTCCATGTAAAACATTAAAACGGGAGCAGGTGTGTGTATAAAAGTTTATTACCAAATTATAAAATTGCAACTGTGTCACCAACATATCGAGTTTTGCGTTTCCTTGGAGTTTGTTCCATTTTTGTGAAGCAAAACAGCTAAACGCCCTTTTTCCGTCTCAGATTTGCCGCGGCTCGTTCTTAGCCTTTAATCACTTATTTTCAAGGCGCCATATTGTCGAACAACCGTTGTTTTTGCCGCTGCGTTGACACACTTCCTTTGTTCAGTGGACTTGCTTATTCCATTAAGTCGTTTTAGATGAATAATGTGATTTAAAATGTACAAGTTATAACATAATGATCCATGAGTGTCATAGATTATAACTATAGCGCAGACACGAGCACAATAGGTCTGCTTTAGTGCGTGATAGGTGTGGTTGGACAGAACACATTTACATGACTCAGGCTTTGGGCTGTGGCTCTGTTTAGCCGATACTAACGTGATGATAGCAGAGAGGTGCTTTGTGATGGAAGTGTTTGGTGGAGTTGGGTCTGATTTAGTAATAAAGTTTACATCCGTCTTAGGTGGAGGCAGCATTATAACATGTCTGAAACCTAACCGTACCTCGCCTGTACTACAGGTGTGCCCCAAGGGTCCATTCTGGGGCCATTGCTCTTCACTCTATACATTAATGACCTGCCCTCCATCTGTGATGTAGAAGTCTTAATGTCTGCTGATAATACGGTCTTTTTTGTGCATAGTTCTGACGCTAATTCTGTTGCTGCTAAGCTATTCACCACAATGGCAAAAGCACTAGAGTGGCTTAACAATTCCTGCCTTGCGCTGAACACTGAGAAAACGGTCACTATGTATTTCTCGAACAAAAAAACTCAAAATGTCTTCCCAAATATTTATGTGGATAATCGCATGATCAAAAACGTTGAAGAGGTTAAATATCTAGGTGTCATATTGGACCCTTCACCTCTAATGTCTTGAAGTTTAACATTGCAAACTTTCGACATATCAGGAACACGTTATCACTAGAAGTTGCAAAGTCTTACTTTGATGCCACGATCATGTCTCATACTTTGTATTGCACATCATCATGGTCTCAGGCGAACCTAACAGCTCTAAAATCTCTTAGATCTTTACATAATCAGGCCCTGAAAATTCTCGATAAAAAGCCAAGGCGTTACCATCATTGCCATGTTTTGGAAAAATATAAAATACTAAGTTTCGACAACTTGATCAGGTACTCTGATATCCGTCTGGTCCATAAAGTTTTACGTGACGTCGCCCCACCTTCTCTTAAGACCTACATCCAGCCTCGCTCTCAGCCTACAAGTAGAGTGTTAAGGTCTGGCACTTTTAACTAATAAATATTTATTTTATTGTATATTTGTATATTGTAAAGTTGTTTTGTGTGTGTGTTCCCAGGACCACAGATGGAAATTAGCTATGAGCTAAATCTGGTACAAACGTATCTGCCACTGTGCTTAATGTAATTGTACATGGTCTCAATAAACCAATAAATGAAATGAAAATGCTTTTATATAATGCTTTGATGATGGGGTGTGCTAAAAACATCATCATCATATATAGTGACACTAAATTATGTAATATAGTAGTGATATTGTGGGCTACTGTATTGATATATTGACACCATGGATATTTTTTTGGTTTATTTTACAGAATAATTTCTGATTGGTGCCTGTTTAGAGAAAGAAAGCTTGTTCAACCAGTGTGTTTATATACGGTATTTATTATTTTAATGAATAAAATTGGTGTTTTTCATATTAGCTTTGTGCCGATGGTGGTTTGGTTCTTAAAAAATAGTGACATATCGCAGAATATCATGTACAATATATCAATTATTAGTAAAAGAATAATTCTAATCTGTCAACTGGACAAAAAGTTGTAGGAGTGAAGAGGCGAAGACGAAGTTAAGGCAGTGTCCAGCAGTGATCTGACCAGAACTGAAGAAGCGGCTTGGATCAACAGCGAAACGTCTTCACTCCTACAACTTTTTGTCCAGTTGACAAATTTAAATTTTTCTTTTACTATGGAACAGACCTGGACGACTGAAGGATTACACAGATATATCAGTTATTACATTTAATGCAAAATGCTGATATTGTTTTGGCAGTCATGTATTGAATCGTCAGAGTTCATAAGATTCCCAGCCCTACTGTGTTCATTATAAAGCAACATTTATCAGACCCAGGACTTAAATGAAATAGTGCTATAGATAAACTTTGTTCTGAACAAACTACCCGATCCACTCTGTCCTCTTTGAACCAAAATTGCTCAGTCATCTTTTCTTTTTGAACCATCAGACAATGGAATCAGCTCCAGACATTATGAAATTGTCTCTCGATTTGAATAATTTCACTAGAAGTTTGAAAAAGTACATTGTAGATAATCAAATGTGTCCACATCAGTCTAGTTTATTTTTTACTGTTCTGTTTCACTTGTAAAAATCTGTATATAATGATTTTTTTATATTGAAATGGACTATAGGAAACATACTGTGTTGGACATGTGGACATTGTATTTTGTTTACCTGCTAATGTTAATGATAAACTGTTAGTCTTATAATGTAATTGTAATGAAATGTGTATTTTTAATGTGTGTTCACCTGCCCAGGGACTGCATACGGAAAGTAGCAGTAGCTAAATCTGGTATGAATCATCTTTTCTTTTGTTAGATTAAAAGATTTGTACGTGGTCCCTGACAAGTTAAGAATAAAGAAAGAAAAAAGAAGCATCAGAGCGCTCTCATGACCCCATCGTTTGCCTCCTCCACAGCTCCCGTCAGGCCTCTGTCTGTGTAAATCCTGGAGAGCGGGCCAGGGCAGACATGGCTCTGCTCAAGTGTTTGTGCCACATGCTTGTCAGTCTTGTCTTTGGATGCCATTGGGATCTGGTGCCGCGGTGCTGAGCGTGCCAGCACAATATTTCATGCCTCTCTAAACAATATGTAGGCACAGAACATATTTCAGCGCTGTGTATGTTTAGACGAGAAGGTCATAAACGAAGCAGAGCCTTGACCGCTCAAGCCTGGACTTAAAGTTGTAAATAGGGGTTGGAAATGTAGGAGTATGGTCAGAAAAATGTGCATTTGAAAATTATTGTCGGATGGACAGTAGTCTTCTTGTTATGATACTAAAATTGTAACTTGGATTCAGTGCTAAGGAAAAGGTTTGACGCACGATACCGATTTTGATATTTCTTAAACAGTGGAGGATCATTTTAGGCAACATTTTGTCCAGTTGACAGATTTAAACATACCTGGACGATTTAGGGATTACACAGACATCTAATCCTGTCCTAATCCTATTTATGTCATTTCCTTCAGCATCAAAATTTGCTCCGATCTAGTTTAACATTGATTAGCTGGTGTACATTCACGTGACAACCCTACAGGACAGTTTTTTTTTCAAACATTATGGTAGGTTTTGCAGTTGTCCAGCTATTGGTACAACTTGCAGCAGCTGATACGATTGTGGTTTTGCTAAAAGTTTTATTACATCGTTTAAAATAGCTCCCAACAGCTACCCTTAAGAGTTTGTTTAAGATCAGCTGTCATTAACATTGCTAAGACTTCCAGTTCAGTCCAAACAGTGTGTAAATCATGAGTTATCACTGTTACGTTATCACGCTGTTAAAGCTGTAGTAACGTAGTAACTGGGAGTAAAAGGCCCTGGGTCGAGCAGATTGTCACTGCGCTGTGTGTCACTTGACGGGTTCCTGAAAGCGGCGGGGGCACGGGCTGTTTACGGGGGCATTAGGAGGGAGGCGGAATGTGGCGCTATGTTTGGAATCTGAGATGTTGCTGCGTGCCAGGCCTCACGTCTCTGCTCTCTCCCCCGTGGCAGCTCCGGCATGCTCCCCAATCCGACAAACCTGGAAGTAAAACAAAATCCGCTCAATGTACCGCAACATTATCTCTGCATTACAAACCAGTTGCAACATTTAGATTGCGAAGAACTTCTTGTGTAGCAATGGAGATTTACTGTTCATGTCAGAAATTCATACTTTGCAGCAGAGGTCACCAACATTCCCTGGGGGTGTGATGCTAACTGTAGGCACTGCTCGGTCTGAGAGTTAATCTGAGTTTTGTTTTAACACCATCTGACCATAAAGAACTGACTTAGTGTGACTAAAGTGGGAAGATTTGTACTGTTAAACATGCCGCGCACACATAAAATCACAGTCACAAGCTAGCTAGCATTAGCCAACAGTTTTCCAGTTCGCCACTCGCCCCATTTTTTGTTGAAAATATACCTAAGCGGAAACATGAATCCTGAATTTGATCCCAGTTTCTCGTGTAAATGTGGAATTTAAATCAATTTTCAGACTATCTAGAAACGTATCCGGCTGTGTTTGCTAATGTGTGTACTGTGTCACCATGGTAACTGCTGGACATTCTGCCATAGACACACATGCGCAACCCAACATCATGAAAAATAGTTAATTTTTCCAGCTTTTTCTTTTACCAAGAAGCCAGTTCCAAGGACAGACTAGACAAAAATAACTGTAATGACTGAAATGAAATGGTTTAATATGTTTTGTCTATTTCTGTTTGAAGCTATATGACATTTTAATCTTCAAATCTTTACCCTCTTTTTACCAACGCAATACGAGAGCCAAGTTCCCACTGGTGACTGTCCTTGGTCATACGATTTGTTGTTATTTACAATCTTTTGTTTATCCCAATTAGTGCTTCAAATCAAAAATAACCTCATCAACATTTTTGGCAGACTCCCCTCCTGACCTCCAGGACAGTGAATGCAGCGTTCAGTGAGTTTGTGTGTGGCTTTGTGGTTCTCTGCCCATCCGGTTACACTGAGGTGGAAGTGCTCACTGATTAACTCCCAGCCACACCCCTTTTGAAAGTGAGGTCAAAGAGGAAATATTACACCATGAACCAAATATATAAATGTTTTACCCACTTATTCACTTTACCCACCCACAGATGAAATAGTATTACCAAAGAAATGAAGCTCATCGAGGTTAGCGGCCATATTTGGAATAACAACCGCAAGTATCATAGCAACCAAAGAGCCAATCCGGAGCGAGGCTGTTGAAGGTAATGCCCCTTCCTGCCCGCACCGCTGGTTTAACAGGGAGCGAGCGCTTAGCAACGCTGTCAATCAAACTTGTTGCTAACGTTAATGATAGCGGGAGCAAACTCAGGGAAAGAAGGCAAGCCATTTGTCTATTATTAACTTGATTTACAGACAAAATAGTAAAATAAAAACACCAGGATCATGTAGAGTGGGTTAATATGAACGTTTTACGACCAAAATGACGAGTCCGACAGTGGCAGTTATGGAGAGAGGGCCCACAGTTTTTCAATAGAAAGTGAATTGAAGCTGGAAGCACGCTCATGATCACTTCGTATTTGGAACGCAGTGGCTAGCAGGTTAGCTTCGTCCATTTATATATACAGTCTAAGATCCAGATACATTGTCTAACCGCTTTCTAACACTTTAATGGCAAAAACTACATAGACCCATGATCCTTTTTGTGCTTTTGAGAATAACATTTTCAATACTCCCACAACATCATCGCAAATATAGTTCCCAGAGGTTAATTCGTCGGAAATGTCGAATTTACTTTCATTATAAAAGATAAAAGCTTTGTTTTTGTGGCAAGAAACGCAAGATAAGACAGTTCCCATGCTGCTCTTTGACCTCTCTTTCTAGCAATTAATCACCCAGAAACTTACCTGAACTTCAGACCAGTCTTTCTCGTGCCCAAGGTGAGAAATCCATCAAGATAATTACGCCGCTTTCTTGACAGAGTCCACATCCCAGCGGCAGGGATGGCTAAGCTACACTCTGCTTTGCTTTGACAGCCGTGTTAGCAGCTCTACCGTTCATGAAAGCGCATGGGCCTTGAAAAGCTCACTGGGGTATAAGGCGAGTGCGGGCCTGCCAACACGGTGTAAAGTCTAATGTCTTGTGCTAAGGCAAGAATATACAGTTTTCACTTTCTGCTCAAGGGCAGGGAAATCTTTGCCTGGGACTTTTGCCGTGTCAATATACAAGGAAAATCAATATGTCACTAATAAAACAAGAGGGGTGTAGTGTCAGTTATATCACGGCTTGTGTTGACATTGTAGGTGCAGTGAATAGTTAATGTTAAAGGCTGTAAATTCCAAGCCACACCAAGTCCTTAGACAAAGAGAGCTTTAAGAACACGTGATCGATCAAAGACAGAGTCACCTTTAGAGGATGTTCTTGAAAAGACTTGCCCACCATAAAACTTTTTAAAATGACAGCAGGGGACATACTTGATATTCTAATTTTGCGTATTTATACAACTATCCCATTGCACTTCTGTTTTTCATTCTACTTGTAGACAGTGGCAGTTTCAAGTATGCAAATAATTGTGAACGTGAGTCAGAATCATAGACTGTATATATTAATGTACATTGGTAACCTGCTAGCTGCCACGTTACAAACACAAAGTGAACACGGGCACATTGACTCTGGCTCTGATTCACTTTACTTTGGAAAACTGCGTCCTCTCTCTGTACCTGCTGCTGTCAGACTCGTCATTTTGGTCTTGAATGTTCGTATTAACCCGCTCTACATGATCCTGGGGTTTTTATTTTGCTGTTGTTTCCATAACTCAAGATATGAACATTAATAACAGACAAATCAGGTGCCTTCTTCCCCCAAGGTCGCTCCTGGTAGTGTTAGCAACAGGTTTGATTGACAGCGTTGCTAAGTGCCCACTCCCTGCTAAACCAGTGGTGCGGACGGGAAGAGGTGTTACCTTAAACAGCCTTGCTCGGGATTGGCTCGGTTTAATAATTATTGTGATGATATCGTTAATCGCGATTATTTTGGTCACAATAATCGTGAGTCAAATTTTGAGTGAGTTAAATTTTAATATCGTCCCATCCCTAGTTGCTATGACACTCGTGGGATATGATACTAAGTGCGATATATGGCTGAAGTAAATATAGACGATAAACGATAATATTGACACCAAACCATAAAGCTGAATCACCTCAAAAAAACGACTCTAAAGATACGATATTATTAAAAAACATGAGATGCAGTAAATAAATAACTGGCAGAATGAAACACTTCAGCTCAAATCTCATTGTAGTACAGAAGAATAAACAACATTTCCCACTAGTACAAAGAAAAAGACCCCTTGATAAATACTGAGCCCAAAAAATTTTAAATACGCTTTGAATATCACATTTATTACATTTAGAACATTTCAAATTAAGTTTAAAAATGTAAATTAATAACACTTTGCCACAAGATTTAACAAATATTGAATAAAAGTTGTTTTTCAGACATGGGATTCTTTTAATATCAGCTGTGTGGGATGTATGTGTGATATATCCTCACAAAGGACTTTCTGTTTTAAAAAGGTAGAGGGAAAAAAGCTAGAAAACGTGCTTTGTGTTCATGTATGGCCCATGATTGGTGTAAAGATGATGAGATATACTAACTTTACACCACCTGGGCCATGTTTATCCCCTTCAGCCTGTTATAGATTGGCTAACTGTTTGATTCAACTGGCATGGGCACAAAGATAACAGCCACAGTCCGAACAATCTGTCAAAAAAAAGACCAAACAGGAAGCAACGAAACGGGAGCTAGCATCATTTAACCCAGTCAATGTTTGTCAGTTTGAAAAATACAAAGGACTGATCTTGTGCCCAGACATTCACGAAAAGGAAACAGAACTTGCAAAACAACTAGAGCTAATATAACCTCGGGAAATGGGACACGCTTATCAATAAACCTGCCACAATAATTAGTAAATCCACTTTTACATATAAAAGCTGATGATCTGTGTACAGTTTATTTGCAAATGCAGGGAGTTTGGGGGTATTTTTTGTTGTAAATGATAAGATTTGAGCTGCAGAGGGTTGAAAAAGTCACTTCTATGGCTTCACTCTGTTGTTTATATGTTGCAGCTCAGGCCATTTAATGATACTTCCTATAAAAATGCTTCACTGGGATTGTCTTTCATTATTGTTCTTGTGTCAGTGGCGTAAAGTAGCTCCAATATGATCGTTTATCTCAGTGTTTATCTGTAGCGATATATCATGTTTCAGAATGTGTTCGTGACTTATCTTATCACTTATCGCTTTTATTTTTGTGTTTTCGCAGCTCTTTCATGTTGCGTACGTCCTCATCAAGTTTGCCAATTCCCCACGGCCGGACCTTTGGGTTCTGGAGCGCTCCGTGGACAGTGGGAGAACCTATAGTCCCTGGCAGTATTTTGCACGTAAGTCTGTTTATGTCCCGTTCTTAAATTATGTTTGTAAAAGAATACATTTTATGAGACTTAACTCCCAGTTACATCAAAGAGAAGTTATCTGAGTCGCTGTAAAAGTTACTGCTTGAATTACACTGTCCAAAGTTTTAGACACTCCCTCTCATTCAGTGCTTTTTGTCTTTTTTCTGTATTTTTACAAATTTCTACATTTTAAATACTGTACACACAGAAGACATCAAGGTAAATGGAATTATGTAGGAATGCACCGATACCCACACCAGTATCGAGTGTCTGTTCGATACCAGGTGCCAGTACTCGTACTCATACTCGTCAATGGGCTTCCGATACCAAGAGCCGATACCAAGAACCAACACCAAGAGCCGATATCACTGTAACTGCACTGCACCTTATTTGATGCTCACAACTCATCTCTCAGTCAAATTGGGAAATATTATTATATATTTTTTTATTAATATTTTGTTATTGTACATTAACATTTTTAGCCCTCTCACCCATATGGGCACCAGTTAAGCACAGGAATAGCAACACACACATATATATATATATAAATACAAAATACATAAAGTTAGATGCATATTACAACAACAACAACAACAACAACAACAACAACAACAACAACAACAACAACAACAACAACAACAACAACAACAACAACAACAACAACAACAACAACAACAACAACAACAACAACAACAACAACCATTGCCATTATTATTATTGCCATTATTATTATTGCCATTATTATTATTGCCATTATTATTATTGCCATTATTATTATTGCCATTATTATTATTGCCATTATTATTATTGCCATTATTATTATTGCCATTATTATTATTGCCATTATTATTATTGCCATTATTATTATTGCCATTATTATTATTGCCATTATTATTATTGCCATTATTATTATTATTGCCATTATTATTATTATTGCCATTATTATTATTATTGCCATTATTATTATTATTGCCATTATTATTATTATTGCCATTATTATTATTATTGCCATTATTATTATTATTGCCATTATTATTATTATTGCCATTATTATTATTATTGCCATTATTATTATTATTGCCATTATTATTATTGCCATTATTATTAATAGTAATAGCCGTAGCTAAGTATGGTAAGTATAATAAGTGGTAATATTAATGGAAAGCGGGCACAGAAGTTGACCAGAAAACAAAACACAAACCGCACAAAGTATGCAAAAAAAAAAAAAGTAACAGTAGCAAAATAAAAAAAGAATAAATAAATGATACATTTGTATCTTTTCAAATATTAAAGCCAGGTGTTTATCTACATAAATTATACTGGAATTATATCTAACGAATTTAAAACAGCCTCTCAAATAAGTATTCTAAGATGAAAAAGTAGGCAATACTATTAAAATGCTATGAAATGAACTGAAATGAAGTAGATTTACCACAATAATCAAACGCCTGTAAAAAAATAATGTCTGGTATCAGTAGTTCTCAATGTACCCTTAGTATTTTTCGACAAAGCAATGGGTGGCTAAGATTTAGTTATTTACCTTTTATCTTTGCTACATAATTCCATATATCTTGCGTCTTATTTTTGATGTCTTTTGTATGGATCTAAAATATAGAAAGTAGTAAAAAATGAGATGCTGTGTCCGAACTTTTGACTGGCAGTGTCTGTAAATGTAAATTCTGATCTTTTTTCCAAGTGTAGAGCACATAAAACCAGCATGGCGTCAAAAGTCTTCTATAGTTAAGCTTTTGTGACTTTGTTCTATACTGTAGTTTAAAATATTCCACATAAGCCACAGTATAAATATCCAGTGAACAGCCAAGCTTAAAATGGCTTTAGTGAATAGGATATAGCCATTATTCGCTTAATACTAATTACACCTGTGTTTTTCCTGCTCCTCTGGGCCAGGTTGTCTGCTGGGATACAGGTCCCATTGTGGAGCTGGATTAGAATGTATGCAAAGGCACCATTTTACCTCCTCAACACATCCAACAGTGTCCAGACAGGAAATGTGTGCATGTCTGTGTGGTTTTTAAGAATATTTACATTGTATTTTAGGGCTTAATCTCGAGTTACTTGAGTGCATACGAATATTTGCGGATTAGCTTCAGTTCCGTATGGAGTTTGGCGTCTCTGAAAATGAAAATCCGACTTTAATAAAATGTCTTTTCGCAGATTCAAAACGCGAGTGTATCGAACGATTTGGAAAACAACCCAACGCCCGAATAGTAAGAGATGACGATCAGATCTGCACCACCGAATACTCCCGGATTGTGCCTCTGGAGAATGGAGAAGTAAAACATATCGGCGTAAAAGGTTATTAATCTAAATGTCTGGATGCGGTTTATTTAAAATCTTTGTTGTGTTTTGGGCAGATTGTGGTGTCTCTAATCAATAGTCGTCCCGGAGCTCAAAACTTCACGTATTCCCCGGTGCTCCGAGACTTCACCAAGGCCACAAACATAAGACTGCGTTTAATCCAGACAAGTACTCTGCTGGGCCACCTCATCTCCAAAGCACAGAGGGACCCCACTGTCACACGCAGGGTACAGCTTCTAATCTTCATTTTCATTACAATATTTACTCTGTTTCTTGTTTAGCGAATTTTAGTTAAAGGTCCGATATTACACAAAACTGACTCTTATGAGCTTTATGTCATGTTATAATGTTGTTTCCTCCTCAAAAACAGACCTGGAGTTGTGTTTTGTTTCATTCACACATGTTTGAGTAACACTTTATAATTAGTCTGTCTACATCCCCAAAGGTCAAAATGCTCTGTTCCACCTTGTGATGTCATGAAGTGGTAGTAGGAAGTTTAAACAAAGCATTTAATTTATGTTAAAATGGAAGATAGGGGTGGGAACTAATACGTTTTTTTTCCCCCACTCCTTTTTCGAGCTTCTATAGGAACAAAGTTGTGAGATGTGCTTTGGGTGCACCTGACGTCTTTGCTCCAAATAAATAAAAAAAAAGAAAAAAGTTAACAGCTACCTTTTAATTTAAGTTCAGTAGAGATGAGCAATTCTAGGGCTGAAATCATCCAAATGATTCTAGTGAACGTGTGTGGAGTTTAAAAACACAGTGGAGTCACAAGGTGGAACGGAGTGGTTTTTTTTTTCAGTTTGACTGAAGAACTCAGCCTAAATATGCAGGGTTTGTGTGTTAAACATGTGTGAATGAAACTAACACAACTTCAAGTCTGTTTGTGATATAATCAGGAAACAACATTATAACATAGATCAGAAAATAGAGTAATATGGGCTCTTTAAAGAGGGGGGATTGTGCAAAGTCATTTTTTTTAGCTTTCTACCACGTTAGAACATTCCCAAAAACATGCAAGTTGTTTTTATGTCATTCATGCACGTTTGAGTAATCCACCGATCTCTCCCGGCCACTATTCAAACCCTCAGAGCTTCAAAAATTTAAATAAATATAACATTTTCAAAACAATAAATATCTAAATATGTTATGTGTTTGCAGTTGATGCCCCACAGAAGTGTAATACCTCCTCTTTAAGTATTAAAATGTGGTACAAGTTACAGCTAATAGACTTTTTATAATGCAAGAAAACTCAGCATTAAGAGAGCATTTATATGAGAGCTGCACAAAATGAGGAAAAAGATGCGATATTTGATCATCCTTTTGTATTGCAATAACAGTATTATTGTGATATTTTAAAATACCTTTTGACACAATAAAAACCTTAAAAACAGAAGATAAAACCACAACTAACCCAAGTAAATGTCTGTAAAATGCTGAACTTCATGTTGCTGCGTTCTGTTTGATCAGTGCATCAGCCAATATTTTGTTTTCAATCATTTTGCAAAAGATCGTGCCGCCATAATTTATACAAGATTATTATTTTATCAACAGTGACTTTGATACTTTGACCATTTATAATCATGACTAGGCTCCTCATGAACTCACTGACCTCAATAATGTGTTTTATAACTCATAATAACGTTTTCATTTTGTCAAAAAGTAAAATGTTTTCTTTCATTCCCTCAGTATTTCTACAGTATCAAAGACATTAGCGTCGGAGGACGCTGTGTCTGTCACGGACATGCACAAGTCTGTGGAGGGAATCGTCATCAGGAGAACCCCAACAGGTGAGTGTGTGTGGGTGTGTGTGAGTGTGTGTGAGCTCTGCATTACAGGAGAAAGAATCTCTCTACATCAATACAAGTTTAAACTTAATTTATTTAAGAGAAATGTTTAGTTTGGTTAGTTGTTTGTGGGACAAGATGGAGCAAAACTGAGGTTAAAATTTCACTTCTGAAAAAATCAGGTGACTTATTAAAGGTACAGTATGTAGCTGTCTGGAGGTGACATGTTGCCTAGATGATTCCATGGAAATAGAAAGTTAAAACCAAACTTCAGAACATTCTCCATGGATATACATGAGTCTAATGCCATACTGTGGAAGATTATAGCCAAAAGAACAGCAAGCAGGAGGAGGCCTTCCTTCAGGCCTGTCAGATTTGTGGAGATGCAAGCCCACCTAAAGTAAGAATGCACATTTGTCTACTTGCAATAAACACAACCAAATAAAAAAAAAAAAAACTACTCATGCAATTATTTTACATTTTAGTCAGTTACATACTGTGGTTTTAAGTTAACATGATGTATTTACTCAGACCAAAACTAAAGGAATGTTGATCCACGCGTTGCAAAGTTCACACACTGATGGAAATTATGGATGGTTGTTTTCATTTCTTGATTAAAGTCCCTCAGGAACAATGATGTTGCACATTTATTATTCAGATTATTTTATTAAAATAGATTGTACAGTACTCACATAAAACTGTGCACTTAGAAAGCGAGCTTATGTGTTTTATTTTAAACTGTGAAAACAATTCACTATTTGGCTATTGTTAGACCAGAATGAGAAAAAAAATGACTTATGACATATGGATCACAGTGCAGAACTACACAGCTGAGATTGAGGAGGTTGCCTGTGAATTAGAGCCAAGGGTGATGAGGGGGACTGAGGGAGCGCTGCTTATTTACTGAGGCCAAAGACATGAAAGACAGTGCCATGCAGACGATCAGGATCCATGAGCTGTTTTTGAGAGAAAGCACAGAAGAGCACACCCTGCTGGAAGGTCAACACTCTGAGGCAAGAACTGGAGGAAGAGAAACAAGGGAAGTGGTACAGGAAGCTGCTGAGACCTCCCCCTCATATTATTCTGAGTGATATATTACTCATGAATTTGGGGGGGACTTTGCATACAAAAGAACATACAGTACGTGCATGAAAAGACATTCATATTCACATACCTCTGTAACACTGGAGGTGACGTGGGTGAAGTGTCTTGCACAAGTGCACAATAACAGGATGCACCGTCAAAGGTTCCTTTTTTAAAAGGTTCCTCCCTGACCACATGAAGACCCTTGGATGAGTCTCTAAGGCTCAGTTGACTGAATCCTGAATTTGGCCTTATTTTCTTTTAGAAACCACCTGGTCGACTGAGGCGTTACACAGTTTTATTGTCACTATAATGAAATAGTCTAGTTATTGAAGATATTTACTTTTAATCATCTGTATTATTATTTTTATTTTTTTATATAATTTTATCATTTGTAATTTTACTTCCTATTCGGACATGGTTAGTAAATAGAAACCCTGAAATGCAAGCCCGTTGTCGTGGCCCGTTGTCGTGGCTCGTTGTCGTGGCCCGTTGTCGTGGCCCGTTGTCGTGGCCCGTTGTCGTGGATGTCCGAGCAGCATGCAGCTCTAAGTGTGGCGACTGCTGCAGAGTTTAGACATAGGGGCTGTATCAGGGTGAATATGAATGGATTAAAAGAGAGGCATTGAGTTTCATAATAAATCTGATCGTGCAGATGTCATTCTGATCCCAATAATCTGCTAAGAATGATATTTACTTTACCCTTAAAACAAACCTAAAACAGAAGCAACACTAACAACATGAATGAATCATTTTCTAGGACATGAGTACAACCTTTACCTGAAACTTTCCACTATTCTCTTCTGCCAGTGCTATTGATAGAATGTCTAAATCCAGGTGTCTACTCTGTTTGTTTAGGCTGCAGTGCGAGTGCCAGCACAACACCTGTGGAGAGTCATGTGACCGCTGCTGCCCGGGTTTTAACCAGAAGCCGTGGCGAGCTGCAACCGTTCACAGCCCCAACGAGTGTCAGCGTAAGTCCCCGCCCCCCTCCATTACAAACATGGCTACCGCTCTCCCCGCTGCTGTTGGTGCTTTGAATTACGAGTATACAAAGAGGCTTCAGGGTCCTCTTGCGCTGTGGCTCATATTTAAGCCCTATTGTTGATGCCCTCATATGGTGTGGAGAGACGCAGGGAAGACATGGGATTCCTATGGTATGTGGGGTGAGCAGTATGGGGCAGAGCTAAGGCCATGTTCACGCTACTCGGGAAACTGACGCGGATTAAAAACAGGAGATATATCTGTCATTCATAATTAGTTCATGTTCAAATCAGATAAAAATAGTGCTTTGGAATTTGAGAAAACATCTGGAAGTGGTCATAAACTTTCACTTACTTGACCCGGTTTTGGTGAATCTTCATAACTATGTTCTTAAATATAGCTGGTTACTGGGTCCATGTGTGGGAGAGGTCTGATCTGAAGATTCCCACTCGGGACGCTTAAGCCAGGGCTGTCAACATAACTTTATACAACATAATTATTAAAGCATTTCTTAATAAAACAAATCATCATATAGTCATAGAATTCATGTTTACATTGTATTTTAGGGATTAGTCTTGTCTACATCAGTGCAAACGCAACCTTTGCAGACTGGATTTTGTTGTAATTTGGCATCTCAGAATTGAAATACGGCTTCAGTGTTCATTGGTTTTAACTTCATGTTTATAGGTCACATTTTGAGGACTTTTGACCATGAGATTTTAGGGCTGTAGTCGACTAAAGAAAGCCTTGTTTGACCAGAGAGATGCCCTTTGAGTGGCAAAACCGATCAAGACTTTTGACCGTGTATCAGACCCAAATTACACTCACAAGACTAGAACTGCATCAGAGTTTACGTAAAATCAACAATTTGAACAGAAATGGACAAGGAGATGGTGTATTTATATGTAAAAAGATAGATTAGCTCCCAAATCACCAGCTAACTCACACCAAACATTCACCTCTCCACTTTTTGTCCCACATAAGTCTTTAAACTCTAAAACAGTTGACTAATACAAATTTTAGTTGACTAAGATGCCATTGACCTGTTAATCGACTATACGACTAAAAGCCTAGCGCCCTGTAAGATTGTGTTTTGAATTAATTGCTATGGCAACAGTGCTAGACTTCTATCACTATGAAACCCATGGATAGAGTGATATGAAAAACACCCCAACATTCAAATGCTAAATTTCCATTTCATTTCCACACAAAAAACAACACAAATGGAACAAAAGGGAGTGACCAAAAACTGCACTGCAATGAACTGCAAACATTCATCTATTTACTTACACTCTTAAATAAAATTGGGCTTTTTTCGATTTGCATATTTAACCCACTTTTCCCAACAAGACACAAACCAACCTTGTTTGTCATTTGCAAATGCTGTCATCTCTTCCATTTTATAGATGTCTAATGTTATTTCCCTCCGTGTTGTCAAATTTGGTCTTTCCTGTCATAACGATTTCTTTATTATACATTTCTTGCTAGCAAACTAGTCACGTTTTTATATAGAGCTTTTCCACCATCATGGCATTCAAATCACTTTGCATCGACCATTCACACAGTCATTCATTCATTTGTAGGAGCTAGAATCGCAAAGCCAACCTGTGGGTCAGTGGATCTGCCCGTTCTACCAAACCCTGACATTTATGTGGAAAGCGGGATTCGAACCACCAAATATCGGATCAGTCGACAAACACACTACCAACTGAGCTTTGGTCCCAGTGCGTTTGCGATAGCTGCCTTTCGTCCACTTAGCGCCATGTTGCCTGTTGACCAGATACCCTCAATACCATCTTATTAGCAACCCTCCCTGTCGGACACTGGAGGCCAAAGTCAGCTGGGCTCTAATTGCTTTGGATTGTTGACAGATAGTCTCATGAAATATGATCTTACGGCCGCCACAAAGGCACTGAGAGGAAGACGAAGAAAGCTTGTAATCCAATCAGCGCTCTGTGGAAAAAAGTAGTCATTCATAAAGATTACTGCAGGAGGTACACAGGAAAAAGACCTGCCATGTTGTATACCCTGGATTTTATCGTTTCTCCAAAATCTTAACAACGGCTTATCGCTTTCACAAAATTAGTACCTTACGCGGCTTAGATGTAGTCAAGGGGAAATAACAGGCATATGGAATAACTGTGGATAACTGTGTTTCTGTGTGGGGGGTTTCCTCTTCAGCCTGCCAGTGTTTCTCCCATGCCTTTGACTGCTATTACGACCCCGAGGTGGAGCGGAGGGGAGCAAGTTTAGACATCTTCGGCAGGTACGACGGTGGAGGAGTGTGCATCGGCTGCCAGGTATGAACCAACTATCAAGTCCAAACCCATTCCTGTGTGAGCTTGAGAGAAAGTGGAGGCAAAACCAGTAGAACATGTGCAAGTATAATCCACCCGTGAGGTAAAAATACAGTTTATTACAGCAATAAGTCTGTTAATAAAAATGTTTGTGTGGATAAAGGTACTAGCCAGGTAGCAGTTTATAACAACACATAAACATATCAAATAAAGGTATTCTACACATTATTATTGTCAATGCTGACGCTAAAATCCTGAAGAATTCATCTACAGCAATAAGTTCTATTTTCTAGTATAAAAACTGTGTGCTTATAAGTGGATAGTGGTATAAGAAACAATTGGCACTGTAAAGTTGCCAAAATAATCATTCTGTCTCAAAACAGCTTTGGTTACCATGATAAACAAAATTAATACAGAGTGACTGGACTATATGTAAAATGCTATTGCTTTTCCCGGAAAGCTCCACTGTATGGTATTTAACTTATATCTACCATGCTTTTATTAATTTACACTTGTTTTATTTCTCAAAAATGCCTTGAAAAGCAAGCATCATTATCATAGACTGTACATGAACTTGATTAAGTAAGTGTGACGTCACCCATAACGTTCATCTCCAGTGAAATGAAGCTCATTGAGGCTAGCAATTATAGGGGTGAATTTGAATCCAGGTTCCACATATGGAATTCTCACCACGAATTTCTTAGCAACCAAAGAGCCAATCTGAAGCGAGTCTGTTCAAGGTAACGCCCCTTCCCGCCCACACCACTGATTTAGCAGGAAGCGGCACTTAGCAGCGCTGTCAATCAACCCTGTTGCTAACACTAGTGGCTGTTACCCTCGGAGAAAGAAACTGCCTGATTTGACTGTTATTAATGTTCATATCTTGATTTACTGACGCAATAGTGAAATAAAAATACCAAGATAATGTAGAGCGGTTTAATACAAATATTTCACGACCAAAATGACGAGGCTGACTGCTGCAGTTACTGAGAGAGGGGACACCCATTTTTAATATAAAATAAATTAGAGATGGAGTCATGAGCGCTTCCTATTTGGAACTTGACGGCTAGTGCATTAGCTATGTCATTATTGTGAAGGGGCTCGCCTCTCCACAGATCTGATCTGTAACTTGGCCTGATTGCGTCATCTACTTGTCCATGGAGATAGATAAGATAAGTTAATTGCCATACTGTGAATGTGAAAGATTCCAGACAAAGCTATATCATTAAGACAATGATGATGGACCTTCTATCAAAAAGTTACATTTCACCTTTAATGCGATTCAATGGTGGACACTTTGACCTCTTTAAAGCATCCTGTTATGAACACTTTGCCTTGTATGTTGAATTTCTTCCAGCACAACACTGCTGGAGTGAACTGTGAGCGCTGTATCGACGGCTTCTACAGACCTTATGGAGTCCCACCAGAGTCTCCCACCGGCTGCATACGTACGTTTTCTTTGTCCTCGCACTCATCTTTTGTTTTTAATTTCTTCATGTTGTTTCTGTTGGGATGAAATTGGACTGTTTTGAGTGAAAGTTAAGTCACCTGAAGCAAAGAATGTGGTTTATGTTTATCAAAGGAGCCAGGGTGCTTTGTGGAACTGCACCATGACATTGCTTCAGTTTAACCAATATTGACACAACAAGCGCAGTTTATGTAAGCATTTAAAGAGATCCTAAAATATACGCTTGCACAGATCCTACCTGCATGAGCAAAAAGTACATACATGTTTTGGCAACTGTCTTCACATGGTGCTAAGGTATGTGAGACTCACCCATGTCAAGCCAAACTGTGTGATGTTCAAAGGCGGGATCAGCCTCTTGTTGAGGACAGACGCAAATGGCACCATTGCGTAAGCGCTACTGGCACCATGGGTTTGTAGTCATGCTAAACTGGGATCTGGTGATGTTTACATTGCTCTAATAGGTCCATGACTGTTCCCCCACCACAAAAATAGCTGCCAGTTGTGTTTGGACATTAGAAAGCAGTGGAATTAAACTGGATGCCCCCAGCGCTTTAGGACAAACCAAAAGGATCCTCGAACTTCATTATGTGAGCTTAGCAGCGGAAGAGGTGAATTTAGGTGAAACGTTGTCAAAGTGTTTATTGTTTACTCGGGGTTAGTCATAGAGAAATTATGACTTAAAGAAGAATAAACAGTATCAAAGAAACCCTGAAATCAACCAGAAGTTTTGGTAACAAAGATAGCTTGTGTTCATGTTCCAGATTTTAATGTTTTTGTCATAGCTTCAGATAGAGGGCAGGGACCTAAATAAGTTACAGTGTAAGGGGGATTTTCTGTCTTGGATATTGGAATAAATATCCAAACTTATTATTCACAAATGTTGAACCTTATCATTTTCTCCAGTTGCTAATGACATATTGACCTCATGTTTTAAAGTCCTTTCAACTAACAATGGTCACATCCCTGGGTTGGAGTAATGCCAGTTCTTTCTAAAGCTATTTATGCTTGCAGAGAAGACATTGAACTGTTTACTATTGTTTGTTTTATATGGATAAGCCTGGTAATTTAAAGATATTGGCCAAAAATGAGGTCTGCAAAGCTGTTAAACAACAACATCCACCATAGAAATCTGACCTGTCCTCCAGCTCTATTTTAAATTATAGAGATTCAAGAATATTGTGACGCTTGCAACCTACAGTAGATCACATAACTAAGTATGTACAGTAAATAAAATCATAAATACACACTAATTTCCACCGTCATACCAATAAAACCACCTATTTATTGAGGGAGCTACTGCAGCCCTATACTCCGCCCAAAGCTCTGAGGTCAGCTGACCAGCTCCTGTTGGCTGTGCCCAAAGCCAGGCTCAAGACCAGAGGAGACAGCGCCTTCTCTGTGGCAGCGCCCAGACTATGGACTTGTCAGATCCTCTCAGTTTAAGACTATGCTGAAAACCCACCTCTTCTCCCTGGCATTTAAGATTAGCTAGACAGGATATCTTGATGTTTTATTGTTCTTTTCCTATGTATCGTGTTATCTACACTTTGGCCAGCTGAAGTTTTAAATGTGCTACATAAATAAACTTGAATCTAACACGTTACATTAAATATGCATTCCTGGACAAACCTGTGGCATCTTTTCTCGTCCTGCCTCCACCAGGTTGCCGATGTAATGAGCAGACTACAGCTGGATGTGAGATGGGATCTGGGAGGTGCCTCTGCAAGCCACAGTTTACAGGAGACAACTGTGATCGCTGCGCTGATGGCTACTATTACTACCCACAATGCATCAGTGAGTCATTCAAAGCATTTATGATCATGCTCTTTATGTGCTTGCCTGAGGTATTTTTTTTTGAAGATGTTTAATGTCAATGAATAGATTTATTACAACGATATTAATACCTGGTACTTGGATCCCTAGGCTGTTGGCACAAAGAATCTCGACTTAAAAGGCACACGCAGTCATTAACAGACATTTCTTCAACTGTATCTCATCATTTTAACCTTTTGCTGTTTTTAAGTATGCTATTACTCACATTGTTAAAAGTTTATCATTTTTCAAGGTTCATATGACTATAATTGTTCAAGATAAGCTGACCACAACTAGATCTTGACACTGAAAATAAGATGTTAATTGCTTTTATCTTCTTTGAAATCAGAATACCCAGTTTATCAGACAACCACCAAGTCCTCCGCTGGTACTATTGTGGGTAAGACTTGAACTGCAGCCATAACATGCAATTTATCAAACCACCAAAGTAAAGCAGACAATTGATTTATTTATCTTTCATTATTTCTTCTTTCTCTAGTCCCTACTTGCCCGCCGGGATACTATGACCCACCCAGATGTCAGCGTGAGTATGATTGGTATTTTTTTAATGTAGCATGCTGTTTTTGAGAGACAAACCACAAGCAAACCCTGAATATGTCTAACCAAAGTTTAAGATTATTGTTAAAAGTTGCAACTTGCAGTATAGAAGTAGCATTAGCAGTAGTAATGGTAGTAGTAGTAAAGTTGTTGTCTGTGCGTAATCCCTCAATCGTCCAGGTGTGAGCCATAACAAACGAAAAAATCAATTCCGTCAACTGAATAAAAGTTTTATTCAGGAGGCTTCTTCATTTCTGGTCAGATTGCTGATGGACACTGTCGCAAGAGCAGCTCGGGACCCCAGTCTGCTGTACATCTCCATCTCAAAGCCACTAAGCACTCCTTTAAAGATAGTGAGATACAGATCTTAGAAAAGAGATGGTTTGAGAGGGAATTTTTGTTAGGAAAGGCAATCCATCAACATGGGGGGAATGGGGGGTTTAGACATGATTTATAACCTATTTATGACTCTATCCTTACACCTAAATCAAAACAAGGAAAACTAATGTGACAGCCAGTATGTGTATATGTGTGAGAGCCTGAACGATTATGCAAAATATGACTTGGGCACAGTTCACACATACTGTAGTTCAACAAACAGAAACTGTAAACAAATAGGTCTGTTAGCTTCAGTGTAGTTAGCTCCTTCCTTCGGAAAGATATAAGGCAGTGTCCACCAGCAATCACTCTAAAACATTTGTCCAGTACAGAATTTATTATTATTTTTTCTTTTTTGCCATAGTAGAAGTTGTTAGTGGGAGATGTAAGTAGCAACATTTTTCAGTAATTGCATTGTAAATACATTTCTTACTAATACCACTACTAATTTAGCTTTATAAACTTAACTTAAATTATCCTATCCATCAGTTGGGAAGTTCAAGTGGTCCTTGTTCCCTCAACTCTTGGTCAAACTCCTGGGACTGTTCTCTGATAAATATTGTCCTATTATTAGTTTATGGTCCCATTGCTCAATAACCTTTCTGGTCTCAAAAAGCCACTCTTTGGTCTGTTAAGGACATGCTAACAGCGCTAGCCAGACTTTATCCCTCCGTCAATTCCTGACAAATTAGGAACACAGTCACTTTCCCCAAACATGCCCGATCAGGAATTTGTCATTTGTTCTGTGAGCTGCAGGAAAAGGAATTTAAAAAGCTGATTCTGTGTAATCAGAGGCTGCTTGGAAGCAAAGAAAGAGAAAGTGGAGCCAAGTCTATCCACATACCAATGCCAGGAGAGACTTGGCAGCACCAGTGTGGCTGTACCACTGTGTGCCACTGAGACTTGAACCACCGTAAATCTGTGCCAGCCTGATTGTTCAACCAGAATATATTTAAGAAAACCTAAATGTGGTGGTCATGGGGTGAGAAAAGCAACTGGACCATTTCTTATAATAATACTGTGCCCTAATAATATTTAATACAGATAGGGGCAGTTAAAATGTTGTGAAAATGCATTTTTGTTGTAAAGCAAGAAGTTAACTGATATAACACAACATATCATCAGGGTAAACATTTCTGAATTTACATTTTTAGATATTTTATGTGAAAGTACAATGTAATAAATAGGGAAAACTGGCTCTTGTCGTTCCATCTATATGACATATGGTATGGCAAGGCAAAGTGCTTTACAGAATAAGAAAGACATTAAAATCACAATACAAACCAATCAAAACATAAATAATCATCATAAAATTAACATTAAAAGAGAAGAGTGCAAAATAAAAACCTTTCAGTCATATGCACAGCTAAACAGAACCGTTTTGAACCTGGATTTAAACATTGTGAAAGTAGAAGAGCATATAAAGATCTAAATAACTATGTGTTGTCTGGGTTTCATAGACTGTTCAAAAAGCGTTACTTTTGTTAGAACCATTTTTTTTACAGACAGTGTTGTTTTGTACCTTGCATTATTTACGTTGCAGAGTGCCTGTGCGACTATAGAGGGACAGTCCGGGAGCTGTGCGATGCATTCGGGCGCTGCCTGTGTCGTCGTGGTGTGGAGGGGGAGGCATGTGAGCGCTGCCAGCCTGGATACCACTCATTTCCAAACTGCCAGGGTATGAACACAATGGAGCAATCAACACCTTAGTTCTAATGTAGATATTGAAGCTTTACACGTAGACATAAAAACGCATACCTCTTGTGAACAGATGAGATATAAGAATAGACATTGTTAATTAGTCTCACTATTACATGCATGACAAGACCGAATTTCCATGAGGACGAGCCAAAACAAGATTTTAACATAAATTTGAATATGTAAATTGTGAGATCCAGTTCACAGTTTTGGCCTCATCGTTTTTTATTTACTTTATTTAACATATTTGCTGTCACTGTAGCAGAGCTGTTTGTGACTCTAGTTTCTCAAGAGGTGTCGCTCGGGCCTAACCCTTTTTGTCCAATCCAAAATGTAAACACATCTCAACACAACTCTCACAAGATCATTTTTCTCATGTGTGCACAGTCTTGTGACAATTTTGTTTTGAGATCTTGCGGCTCGAGATCCAACCAATCCCATTGCTGTTTCAGTTTGTTAATTTTGAAAAGATTTATTAGATTGGAATTCTCTCTTTGTCAGTATGGAATAGCTGTCAAAATAATGGAATAAACACTGAAAAAAGCATTAATCAAAGTAAGGTTTTGTTCTTGTAGCTTGTGATTGCGATGGCGCTGGTGTAGCTGACATCACATGTGCTCCAAATGGACAGTGTATTTGTCTCCCCAACTATGTCGGCCAGAACTGTGATGAATGTGCTCCCGGTTTCTATGGATACCCAGACTGCGCTGGTGAGTAAAACGGCGATAACTAAAATACTATCCAATTGACCTTTACTAATATTATTTATGGTGGGCAAAATGCCTGTGGTAACTGAGTCCTGTCTGCTCCTTTCCCATGACACTGAAGCTCCCCCAGCATCATATAAGGACACATGCTGTCAAACAAAATGATGTATTCCATGTAATTTGCCTCTGACAGAGTTTCACAAAGGAAAGAGGATATAGTATATGGAGCTTTCCCTTCTTGGGAGATGCCTAGGAATAGACCAGTAATGGCTATAGTAAACACTATATTTAAAATGGCAATCACACTTTTGGTTTGTGCATCTTTTCTTTAGGTTACTGTGTTAAAAATGTGAAAACAGAACTAGTTTAGTCCAAAGTTACTCCTTACGTACTTCCAAGAATCTGTATTATTCACTGGGAAAAGTTTATGAGAACTTTTCACAGCTTTCAAAGGCTCGATCGGAGTTTTTCTGTCATGATAAAGCTGACAACAACTAGCAGGCTAACAGTGCATTTCCAAGACAACACTTTATATTTGGATGCAGACAGTACACAACACACTTATTTTGACCTCAAGAGCTGCACATTTTCTTCAAATACATGGACAAATTGTGTCCTTTAAAGTACTTTACATGGAGTTTTCAACTGATGTTTTCAGTCTGTCCAGTTTACTATTGTAATAACTGACAAAACCAAGAGAAATATCACTCAGACACACTTAAAAGAAACAGTGACTAAACAGATTTTAACAGACTGCTCTATAGATTACTCCAATTTGCCTTAGATGAACTTTTTAATCTTGATCTACACCTGAGACAGACTTGATGTTATTTGAACTTACCATTGTCTCTGTGCCTCGTACGTGCAGCCTGTCAGTGCTCTGCGGAGGGCTCGTATGGGACCACATGTAACTCTCTGTCGGGCCAGTGCCTTTGTCTGCCTGGTGTGGTGGGCCAACAGTGTGATCGATGTGCTTCTGGAGTCCTGAGCTTTCCCCAATGCTCTGGTGAGTTTGAAATGGACTCTTTTCCTCATATTCTGTGCAAAACTTGTATAACCTCCTTTGTTTTTCTCCTCAGCACACATCAGCACCTGTAACCCCGCAGGATCTGAAATCGCTGATATTCAAACGGTATTAAACCATTTATTGAACTTAAAAGCAGCCATATTACTCTATGCTACAATGTTGTTTCCTCATTAAAAACATGCCTGGTGTTGTGTTTTGTTTCATTCACATTTGTAACACACAAATTAGATCTACATTCAAACAGAAAACACTCTGTTCCACCTTGTGATGTCATGTGTTAATACAGGAAGTGCTCCTCTGTATTTTTAAACTCCATAAAACTCCATATAACTAGAATCATTTGGATAATTTCAGCCCTGGAATTGCCTATTTCTACTGAACAAATGTTAAAGGTAGCTGCTAACTTGAAAACTACTGCTTCATGACATCACAAGGTGGAACAGAGGATTTTGAGCTTTGGAAATGTAGACAGATTGATAATAAAAGGTTACTCAGACGTGTGTGAATGAAACAAAACACAATTCCAGGTCTGTTTTTGAGGCGGTAACAACATTATAACATGACTTAAAGATCACACGAATCCATATTTTTGTATAATGTAGGACCTTTTATATTTTATCTAAGGGAAACCTATTTTAATGAAAGTATTGAGTGTATACAGCAGACTTAGGTGTGGTGTAGAATTGTATTCATTGGCAGCTCTACTGTTCCCAAATCTATTATAATTGAGGATGTTTTGAGTGACAGTTTATTTCCTTTTGCAAAGAATAAAGGAAAGGAAGAGGGTTCGTCCTTGCAGTGTGTTATGCAAAGAAACAGGAAGATTAAGTCATGTCGAGCCCTTTTGGAGCTTTTCCCGTGCTCTAATTCATTCACAAACAAGAAGTGTAATCACGAGTAGTAAAAAAAAAGACTAAACAAAATGGCCAATTCTGACTTGTGTTGTTTCAGGGTGTGTGCCGCTGCCGTCCAAATGTGGAAGGAACCCTCTGTGATAAGTGTAAACCCCTCTACTGGAATCTGGCCTCAAACCACCCCCGGGGCTGTATAGGTGAGTTATTGTGTAACATGCTAACTATAGACTGTATGAAGAAGTGAATTAAGTGAATGTGACGTCACCCATAGCTTCTGACTCCAGTCAAAGGAAGCTCATCGAAGCTAACAGTTATAGCTGCCAATTTGGAGTCAAGTTGCATATTAGGAATTCCGACAGAGCGTATCTTAGCAACCAAAGAGCCAATCTGGAGCGAGGCTGTTGAAGGTAACCCCTCTTCCCGCCTGCACTGCTGGTTTAACAGGGAGCGAGCGCTTAGCAACACTGACAATCAAACCTATTGCTAACGCTAGAGAAAGAAAGGCGCCTGATTTGTCTCTTATTCAAAAAATCACAAGACTTTTATTGCCATTGTCAGTGAACACAACTCACAAACGACAACCTTTTTTTGGTGATAAGTGCAACGTAAAACACTGAATAATAATAATATAAAAGTTAAAAAAGATATGCTTAAAAATAAAATAGTCTAGAGGTAGATATATACAACACAACAACAACATCAGAACAACAGTGCAAACATGACTTATTAATGTTCATGCCTTGATTTACAGACACAAAAATAAATAAATAAAAATACCAGGATCATGTAGAGCGGGTTTATATTAACATTTTAAGGCCAAAATAACGTGTCTGACAGCAGCAGTTATAGAGAGAGGGGACATAGTTTTCCAATGTAAAGTGAATTGAAGCCAGAGTCGACGGACCCGGAAGCGCACCCATGATCACTTTCTATTTAGAATACAGCGGCTAGCACGTTAGCTATGCCCATTTATATTTACAGTCTATGATGCTAACTTACTTTTTCTGCTGCTTTGAGCTATGGGGTTATTTATTGTAGCCTAAAGATGTAACTTTGAGTAACGTGTTTCCAAGTTTACAGTTTAAAACCACATCTACGTTTCTGAATATGCACTGGAGTTTTAGGGAGGCTCTTAAAATAATTTGATTTAATTAAGGTAGTTAAATGTGTTCTTTTTCAACACAATTTCTGAATCAATAATTGTTTTGTGTGAAGCCACAAAAATGTTGTGACACATCTGTCTTGGAGGCATCTTTACCATAAACTGTCAGATTCATGTCAAGTCAAATCAAGTAGAATGTAATTTATAGTTTTTATATTGCTGTGTTCTAGAGATAATAGGAGGGTGCAGCCTGTCACTGTAGGTTATCAGGTTTTCAGCTCAGGGCAAATAAGGTGAAGATGTACGTAACAGTATGTAGAGTAAGCGTCAAGTCATTGTAAAGTACTGGAACATTCCTGCATTGCTGACTACAAGATTAACACAGTGACTGCATGGCGTTGTTTCCAAAATGCAAAAATACTTTCCTTCCTTGGCTGGAGGACTGTCACCCTAAAACAGGGCTAATAATATGGCTTCTGTCTCCGCTGCAGCTGCATTCCATGTCCAGATAGCTTTCTTAGGTTACAGAGCAGCGCTACAGCAAAAATGTTATTAGCAATGTGCCTGAAGACAGAAGAACTGGAAAATAATATCCAAAGAATGCCTTTGCTCCACTATGGCTGGACATTACCTGGTTTTTGTTTTCACTGAGTTGAAAGGAGGCACAGACAGCAGGAGCTTTGATGTCAGATTCATCAAGATTAGGGGTTTGTGTGGATGTGTTTCACCAATTCAGTAATCAGACTCTATTCAGCGCTGATCCCCTTGTTTACCCCTCTTTTATTCTCTCATACAGAGTGTCGATGTGACGTGAAAGGAACCATAAGTGGGATTGGAGAGTGTGACCAGGTAAAACAAATATGGAATTTTACATTATTAAAACTGAAGCACTTAATTGATGGGTTTCGGCTCTCTGTTATAGATGACATTTTGAGGGCTTTTCACAGTTCAAAAGATCAAATATTTAGATTTTTATTGTCAATTACTGACAACTGATCTAATTTTTCATCATTCTGAAACCCAGTGGACTGGTTAGGTTTTCTATTCCATGGTATAGAACGTGGTATATTTTGACCTTGTTTATGGTTAAAATCTTTATGGAGTAATTACTGGGTTTATCCACCTGAAACATTAACTAGCACACAGTTCAATGTCTTCTCTATCAGCAGAAATAAACAAAGGTATGATTATATTTTAGCGTCATAAAGTGGTGGCACTATTAAATCCTAAAGATGTGATTGTTGTCAGTTTTTGGACCTAATAGTCTCACGTGGCAACCTCACTGTTAGCATCACTACTTGTCCAATTGTATCTCTGTGAGGTTTTTACTGAGTCACGCTAAAATTAATAAATATTTAAAGATGAGGCAGTGGACAGGGCACTACGGGTGAATGTCAATGATAACATGTTAAAAACTACACAAACAAAATGAATACTTCACAGGAGGACACTTCTGTATTTAGAAAGACATATTTCTGTCTCAGTGCTAATGCTAATGCTAATTTTAAGGCATAATAAATATTAAAACATCACCACAAACTGAAGAATTCTACATATAAAAATAATTGGGTAGTGTTTATTTTAATTAATTTGATAATAGGTTGTTTATTTGATGCTTTCCAATTTTATTAAAAGTGACTGTTAGCTTTAAGACACAGTGAGCTGGCTAACGTGCTTTAGACGGTGAGTTGCTCTTGTTGTCCTCCATCTGAAATGATAGTTTTAGTGAGCACATCCTGTATTTGTCATTAATACCAACCCCAGACATACTTTGTAACTCATGTCACTTTACTTTTGATTACAGAAAACTGGACAATGCCACTGTAAACCCAATTCTTGTGGTCACGGATGCGACACGTGCAAGGATGGATATTTCTTTCTTCGAAAACGCAATTACTTTGGCTGTGAAGGTTTGTGTGTTTTTGTTGAAATATTAGTCATTGATCAGTCAAGTATTTGATTGTGGATTTGATTCTATCAATTTTGTAAATTTACCAAAATAAACCATTCATCCATAAACGATTCATTCATTTTCTGGACACAAGGGCTACTCTTGGCCGTGACCTAAAACAAAACAAGAACAAAACAACAGCAGTCTCAACTCACAAGAGCCAGTCTCCAAAAAGAAAAACTGACCAATAGAATCTCCACATTCACTTATCGGCATAGCAACCAAGTGTGACATACAAAAGTAGTTGCATTAACAAAAACTCACACACACTCACAAGAACAACGAAAAGGGTCTGTTGCTAACACTAACGGGAGTGATCTTGGGGAAAGAAGGTGCCTGATTTGTCTGTTATTAATGTTCATATCTTGATTTATGGACACAAAAGTGAAATAAAAATACAGAGATCATGTAGAGCGGGTTAATACGAACATTTTAAGACTGAAATGATGAGTCTGACAGCAGCAGTTACAGAGAGAGGGACAATTTTTCAATGTAAAATGAATTGGAGCCCGCTGTACCCACGCTAACTTTCTCTTTGGAACGTGGCGGCTAGCAGGATAGCTATGTCCATTTATATATACAGTCTAGGTGTCAACTCTACACAAACACAACTAAACACAAAATATCAGAACATTACCTTATACTATTTTATAAAATTTAAATCAATAATGTGATTTCTAGGTTGTCAGTGTGATGTGGGCGGAGCCATTGATTCAGCCTGTGATGACGTGTCCGGACAGTGCCAGTGCCGCCAGAACATAGTCGGCCTTAAATGCACTGCGTAAGATCCAGTAGACTTATATATATATGTACATTAATATTCATTGTCCAAACCATTTGAGAAGTTATGCAACCCTGCTTAAAATTTTGAACTTTTTTAGGCCCGCACCCAACTACTATCTCCCCTCACTGCACCATCTCAAGTTTGAGCTGGAAGATGGCACCACTCCAAATGCCAGACCGGTGCGATTTGGTTACGACCCAGAGGTGTTTCCAGATTATAGCTGGAGAGGTTATGCTTCCATGTCGCCTGCACAGGTCAGTCCACTTCATCAACACATTCTCCTTTGATTGTTTACGTAGATATGCACAGTGTTGATGTGTTTTGTGCATGTAAACACACACCTAAATCAGATATCATTATTGGCTTATCTGATTATTTTATATCTGATTTCACTGACCATTCAGATGTACCCAGCGTTTCCTATTCTTATCTCTTCTCTTCACCATCATCCTTTGCTTCCATTACTGCACAAATACTTTTCTGATTAGTCCTTTCTGTGGGAACTAACACTCTCTCTTCCAGCCAGAGGTGATCCTAGAGCTTAGCTTCGGCTTTCGTGGCCTTTTCCACATTGTAATACGCTACAGCACCCCACCTCGCAAGGGGAAAGCACCCGTCAAAGCCAGAATTTTGGTGGTGGATGAAGCTGGATTTAAATCTTGCTGTGATTGTAAGTGACAGGGGTGCTCAAGTGGCTTTTCATGCTTTTTTCTTGCATGCTGACTATTTACTTTGATTTATTTGCACTGTTTACTCAAACTTAACATCATTCCATTATTGGTAAAGTGCATAAGGCAGGTTTTCATGTTTTTCTAATTATAGTTTTAAACCAGTTAAGTGTCAGTTTGTGGGGGGAAAAAAAAAAGTTGAAACGAAAAGTACAAAAATGCTAACCTGGCTCTCAGCAGATTGATTTGTGTAGATTTCTGAGTACAACACATCAGTCTTTCAACCAATGATCTGAGCGTTCAAACAAATTTTGCAAGTTGATTGACGGAACATTCACAACAGTGGAACAGGATGAAAAATCTAACTTAAATCCATTTAAGAGAAAAGCACAGATGTCTTGCACATCCACAGATGCACAAAGCACAAAAAACAAAAGAGTCTGTATTTCTACTAAAATAAGCTGAAGTACGTCTGTTGGCGTCGCCATGTTGGTTTTGGTTTGTTCAGCGCTGGTTTCTGCCTAAACCACTATGCTGAACTGTGTGTGATTGGTCGGTTTCATGGTGTGGGACCAATCACCTGCAAACACTTCAGCTGGAGCTGAACAAGATGGATTCTCAAGAATCTGTCAACTCACAAAAATCGCAAGAATTCCCGACAAAAATACTGAAGCAGCGGTGCGTTAGTGAAATGAATGGTCTAACCAGTCATATGCACTTTAAATTGTACTTTAACTGTATTCAGTCATGTGTTTGTCACTTATATCCCTGCAGAATGAAGTCAAAGTAAGTGTGCATGTTGACCCCAGAGATGAGAGTCCGCAGTTTTTCCGTGTGGTTTTACGATTCATTAACCCAAGCAGCTCCGCAGTAGCCGGACGCATTAGAGTTACTAATACAAGGGGCGCTGCAGGTAAGGCCATTATTCTAACCTTTAATACACAGTTACTTGTTGCTCATTAACTACTTTCCTTGTATTGTACTTGCTTTTGTAGTGCTGTTGAGTTATGCTGAGATGTATTAGTTTTAATTTTAGTTCATTCTTGTAGAAGTACATGGAGCTTTGTATAAAAATAGTAAACATAAGTCAACACCCATTAGACTGAGTTGATTTGGAGAGATGGTGCATATGTTTGTAGCATAGTTGAGGGCTTCCAGACTGATGAAAAACAGAGAGAGTAAGAACTGGTGTGAGAGAGGGGAATGCACAAGGTTGGGTTACATATTAAAGCAACTGATTTGATGTGGCCGCTCTTGAGGTTGAAAGGAGAGTAACAAATGCACCTTGTTCTTCATGTTAAGATCAGAAAACACTCTTAAAATGTTTTCACTTTTAAAGGTTCGCTATGTAACTTTTCTGATGAAGATTCCACAACCTGTTCCATCCCGTGTCTCTGTGATGATGTTATTGCTTTTCCTGAAATGTTCCACAGTATGACATTAAACTTAAATCTCATATCTTGCATTTATTCATGTCTAAACAACCTTAAAAAAAACATTCATATTTTCTTGTAGCAGGCTTGCATCTCCACAGATCTGACTTGTAAGTTGGCTTAGAGGTGCCACTTGCTTGTTTACATGTACATAGAAAAGTTTAATTAATGCCATACTGTGAAACATTCTCGGCAAAGCAATATCACCTCCATTGAGACACACGGGCGGCAGACTCTCCACTGGAAAAGTTACATAATTCAACTTTAGGACATCACTGTGTATAACTTTTTTTTACCAGTGTGCTTGATTATTCTGTCTTGTTTTTTTGGCAGGGTCAGAACAGAGCAAGGAAGTGGTGTTTCCCAGGAGTCGGTCTCCATCTTTCCTCACCGTCCCAGGAGAGGGCTTCGCGGAGCCCTTTGCCCTCACCACGGGGAAATGGTTCATCCACATAAGAGCCGAGGGAGTTCTGCTGGTAACTCCATTAGATCTGCATTGTGTGAAAATCAGCTCCTGATTAATGTTTTGAGGATGTTGTATCAGTTGTTTTGCGTTGTCTCTAGGATTATCTTGTATTGCTGCCCCGTGATTATTACGAAGCCCCTCTGCTTAAGGAAAAGGTCACCACGCCGTGCACATACCAACTCACTGCTGATAGGGACACAAAGTAAGTCCCATTCAGAGTTCACTTATTTATTATTAGTTATTATATTCTGTGACTGTTTAGTAATGTAAGGTATTAGATTAGATTCATGTAAAGGTCCGTTATTGATTCTTGGGAGCTTTAAGTCATGTTATAATGTTGTTACCTCATTAAAAACAGATCTGGAGTTGTGTTTTGTTTCATTCACACATGTTTGAGTAACACTTTATTATTAGTCTGTCTGCATCTTACCTTTCGTACAGGCAATTCTAGGTCTGAATTTACCCAAATGAGAAGTATATGCAGCTTAAAAACACAGTGGAGCACTTCCTGTATTACCACATGATGACATCACAAGGTGGAACAGAGTGTTTTCTGTTTGAGAGAAGAACTCAGTCTAAATATGCAGGGAGTGGTAAATGAAACATGAAACAAAAACATGATGAAAAAATAAAACATGAAATAAAACACAACTCCAGGTGTGTTCAGATTAGGAAACAATATTATAACAGAGATCAGAAAATAGCACAATATGGACCTTTTCATTTGTTTTTTAGGAAATTTCCAATAATAAAATACAAAAGCTGTAAATCGGGAAACACCGATCTATCCAATATTGTTATTGTTTGTTAAAATTTGCTGGGTCACATATCGGCTTCCACATATCAGTTCAGCCGATATACTGGTTGGACATAAAAAACTGATGGTGTAAGACTATTTACTGGTTTTAAATTTAAATTTCATTTTTGTATATAAGTGTTAGCTTAAATAGGCAGGTGCATTGAATTATACTGTGCAAATGCAAGAAAAATCACAAATAAAACTATTAAATTTAATACATATACAAAAAATCAAACAACATACCGCCCTCTCCCACCCCTCATCCCCGCACATTCCTTCATCCCTCACATCCCTCGTTCCCTCCCGCCTCTCCTCCCCTCACATCCCTCCTTCCTTCCCATCCCTCCAGCCCTCACATCTCTTCCGCCCTCATACTTACACAACACTGAGCCCACGAACAATTTGTGTTTTAGAGTACACATTCACTCACATCCATCTGCACACACACGCACACACGCACACACACGTACACACACGCACACACACACTTTGGGATCAATAATAACTGCATAACACATTTGAATCAGTTTTGTCTTTTTTATATATATTTTTTTATATTTTTGTCCATTCAAATTTCTACCCCACTTTTACCATGTTTTTGTCAAACTGTAAAACATTGTTGATTATGTGTTTCAAATATCAAGGTTTTTCGAGTTACTCTTCTAGCTTGTAGGGGTGTAACAGTACACTAAAATCAGATTTGGTTCAGTTTCAGCTTCAGTTTTCAGAGGCGTCGATTCGGTTTATTTTTGATACATTTTTTGTACAGGAAAAAGCTGAAGAAAAAAGCAGCAAAATGTACTGAACCCATTATAACATATATAAATTTGACTAAAATGTGTTTGAAAAATGGTTAAATAGAATCCTATATGATACTTCTTTAAATTTTGTCAATTTTGCCCATCTCTATTATGTACTAACTAATTATTATAACAATTTTGTCTAATTTCTGCACTTTTCCAGCTGTTTACTCTACAAGCACCTGTCCCTGGATGCATTCGCCTCAGTCCTGGGTACACGGGGAGTTCTGTCGAGTCGCAGCGGGCGCAAGAGGAGGCAGACCAAAGTACGACGTCCCACAGCAGATCACCCGGAGATGGCTGTGCTCAATGGGAGGCAGGTGGGTGAACTTAAGTCTGCGTAGTCTCCAAATGTAATGTAACAGCAATGATAAAATGTCCTCTACAAACATGTTCTGAAACACATGGGATTCTTGTGTTAGTTTATCAGTTTATATTTCACTAGACCTGTCACAATAAATCGACTTATTGTTCAATACATGACAGATGGAACAATCATTTTTGTGGGTTAATGTTTATCGTGGGGACTTTTTCTTTGCACCAGTAGGAAGATTTAGATTTTTTTCTGTACTACGATGAGATTAGAGCTTTTGAGAGTTGCATTATGAACTTCTAAGGCTCATTATAGATACAAAAAAACTACTTTTAAGTGTTGCATTCTCTTATTTAATTATTGCAGCTCATATTTTTAACAATACTGTACATCTAGAATACTTTTTGGTGAATATTTCTGCTTTATGGTTTCAGTATTATCGTTTATTGTCTATATTTACATGCATTATATCGCACTTCAAAATTATCGTGACAGGTCTATATGATTCTCAAATGCTTCTGGAGTTATTTGCAATATTCACTGTGAAGAGAATACTTTTTTTTTTTTTTAATAAACCGCAACTCTAACACCTTTTGTTTACTGTTTCTGTTTGTGGGTTTGGTCTATTCTGCCACTATTGTACCGTAAATCTAACCACAATCGCAATAATTGTCAGAAAAATCACAAAATTCCAAAATTATGCAGCCGATTCAGAATAAATTATCTTCTTGTTTCCAAATTCTGTCTAATTAGTGGTTTGGAAAGTGCAATTCATCTCCAGCCCTGTCATAGTTTTGTCATAATTGTTCTGTTATGAAATGGTTGTCTTCCTTTATATTTACAGTGTTGTGTTTTGTGTTGTAGTCTCAGCTGCAGCTCACCCTGCGAGTGCCTCAGCCCGGTGCCTACGCGCTCGTCCTGGAGTATGCCAGTGAAGTGGACACTTTGCAGAACGTAAACATGCTCATTAGCGGACAGACTGGCACTCAGATTCTGGCAAGAGCTAACGTGTACAGCTGCGCTTTCAGGTTTGCTACAAAGAAAACGAGATTTGATACTTTAAAATACAAAGGGGTCTAATTGATCTTACTCGTCTTATGTTTACTCTAAACAGCTTCTTGTGCCGGAGCGTAGCGGTGGACAGCAGTAACAGGGTGGCGATGTTGCAGTTAACCCATAAAACAGGACTCCTGCTT
Source organism: Periophthalmus magnuspinnatus (assembly GCF_009829125.3). Taxonomy (NCBI): domain Eukaryota; kingdom Metazoa; phylum Chordata; class Actinopteri; order Gobiiformes; family Gobiidae; genus Periophthalmus; species Periophthalmus magnuspinnatus. Next base: position 3,848,215 of record NC_047142.1, on the reverse strand, counting down.
CAGACGTCTACTACGACATTTATGTTGGTAAGAAGAAGTTACTTGACGACTGTGGCTCTCAGCTGGTTATGTACACAGTTTATCAAATCATTTACTTCTGTTTTATTGTACAATTTAAGGCATGACTATGAATGGGATGATAAACATTCATATTGTTAATAATCGTGATAATCGCCAACAAAGATAATCGCCGTTATATCACCAAAATGTGCAGAAAAAGCTACTTATCCATGATGTTTTCTTCTAGATCATTATTGTTTTCACTTAAGAGTGTTTGTCCGCTGATCCGAAGGTTTGTGGTTGACATAAACATCATTGGTAGAGCTGTCAGATCCACTGACCCTCAGGTTGGCGGTGCGATTCCAACTCACACAGACGACTACTGCCATTGTGTCCTTGGGCAAAACATTTAACCCCCCTCACTCCCAGTGTCTGCGTACACTGTTGTATGAATGTGAGTGTGAATGGGTGGTGGCAATGTAAAAATGTGACCGTTTACCATAACAGTTGTTTAAATATAAAACCTATTCTTAATATTAAAATGATAATTATTCATACCCATAACATTCTTAAACTGTCAGCAACTTATCGTAATATATATTTTCTGGACTATACATTGCTCCAGAGTATAAGTCGCACCAGCCAAAAAATGCATAATAATGAAGAAAAAAACATACACAACGGACTATAAGCTGCATTTTTGGGGAGAAACCAAGAACAGACATTTTATCTTTAAAGGCAAGTTATAATAAAAACAATAAAATGTGGAACAACAGGCTGAATATCAGTACATCACGCTAATGTAACACATTTATATTTATTCTGCTCCATGAAGCACAGACAGAACTGAACACGTGTCTGGTTTGTTAACGTAAGATATTAACAGTTAATCAGATAAATAAAGCAGAAAAAACAAGCAACAAGTTTAGTCTGGATCTCACTCCAAATCAACAAATCCATGGAATTCTTCATCTTTGGTGTCGCTTCTGAATAACTCCACCAACTCCAGAGGAAGATGAAGCGCCTCTTCCTCTTCTGCATGGCTTCATCAGACTCAGCAGAATATGATTTTCTTTTAGGGGGCAGCGCGCAGTTCTCAGTGTGACAGTAACAAAGATGTGAAATTATATATTTTAATAATTTCACGTATAAGTTACATCTGAGTATAAGTTGCACCGCCTGCATTTATTTTGGACATGACAATCATGGCACCAAATTTCAATATCGTCCCGTGCCTAGGAGTGACTACAGATGTCAGTACATGCTTTGTTTCAATCTAGTCTTGAAATAATTTTTACTTTTTTGGTTATATTTGAAAATAGTCACACCAAGCTGTTGTTTTTGTTTATTTGACAGAGACAGATATGATCTTAGAGTCAAGCAATGTTGATATCACGATGTTGTAACCACGGAAAACTGACAACAGCAGTCACTTTAAGAGCTTTTAACAGACTGATATAAGGGCTTTTAACAGATAGAGTTACACTACATGGAATGGGGGTATTAGATTTGTAAAAGTAAAATAATGCCGTTATTTATTTCTGCCTCAGTACAAGGTGTATGTGATCCCTGCAGAGGAGTTTTCAGTGGAGTACATCGAACCAAAAGTACTGTGTGTTTCAACTCACGGACGCTTCACTGAAGACAGGTGAGCTGCTGCTGGTCACGATTTACTCTCTCACAGACTACCATAATATTAGTCAAGCCAAATGTGTATTATTTAGATTCATTGGGTGTGTTTTGGGGCTTTGGCATGTGCAGAATGTGTTTGAAAAGCTGAGGGTCAAGGCAGGGTCAAACTCTCACCCTCTGTATAATCACTATTTTCACTTTAACTTCTAAAAAATGGTATTTGTTCACAGCTGCTCTGTCATTCACAGGTCATAAGTGCTAATGTGTAAACCTGTAATTGTGTAGAATTCCGTGGCTCAAGTCTAGACCATGTCAAATTGAAGTTTAGTAGTAGTTTTAAGTAATAGTTTTGTAGTAACTGATTTCATTTTGGAGTCATTTTCACCTCTAAACATCTGTATGAACCCGTAATATCACTCACTTTTATTCTTTTTGCAGTCGGTATTGTATTCAGAGCCAGTTTGACATCCCTGCGCCCCCTTACACTCTGTCTGCGGCCCGGGACGGTCAGCTGTCCTCCAGCCCAGCGTCTGACCGTCAGCACAGAGAGAGTGAGGAGTGGAGACGCCGCAGACAGACCGGTGTATTTCCAATTCGTGAAGCTCCGAGTGACGGCGTTCTGCTCAAATTCCCCCAGGTATCACTGTACACATGTGTTTTTATAAACTCAATGCAGTGCCCTCCACCCACTTTGACAAATATGAGCTCTGTTAAGTCTTTGCCCTTTGTCCTGGAGTTGAAGTTGTTGTGTCTCTAACCACTCCTTCTGTATTACTCACTCCAGTCACACTGCTAAGGGACTGGCTTACAGTGGTGACCATTTGGCGTGTTATCGTGTAATATCTAACTCTCAGGAGGATGCTTCCAGTGTCGTGCTGCAACGATTAATCCACTAATTCACATTCTTTACTAGTCACGTTTTGATCATTGTAATAGTTTTTTCTGGACAAGACTCTAAAACACATTTTAAAAAGATCTTTTTATAACAAAGTGGCGACAATAACTGGTTGAGTGTAGACTGTAGTTTGAATCGCGCCCTCGGCATAAACATCATTAGTTGAGCGTCACATCCACTGACTCACAGATTGATTGTGAGATTCCAGCTCCCACAGATGAATGCTATTGTTGTATACTTGAGCAAGACACTTGACCCACCTCACAGACACTGCCCCCAGAATAATTGTAAAAAATAAAGCTGATACTTTGCAGATTGTGGGTTATTTTTAGAACATAACCTCCGCGATAAACGAGGGACCAGTGTATAAAATTGTGACCATTTAGCATTAAATCAATCAAGTCCAAAAGTAATAAACATTTTAAAATTTTCCTTTTTATTTTCCAACCTTTATTTGGTTAAAAATGTAGCAAAAAATATCAATGTACAATAGAAATAATAGTTTGACTAGTCAACTTATGGGAAATTCTGACTAATTGACTACTACATTAATTGTTAGCCGAAGCCCTAATCCAGAAGTTACCTGGCCCAAAAAGTCAAGTATAGAATAACTTTTGCTCTGACTTTGACTTTCCTCCAGCTGTTTTACACTGCTGCTTATTGCTTTCTAGACGGAAATCACTTTCTCTCCTCGGGTGCCCCTCCCAGGCAGGTATGTGGTTGTGGTCCATTACCACCAGCCCGAGCACATCAGTTTCCCTGTGGAGGTGCGAGTGGAGGCGGGGCGTGACTGGACTGGTGAGTGAGCCTCAGGCCTGCTAAGCTCGCTCCTGCCTCATCAAATGGAACCAAAATCCCCAGGCTTCCATTTGGATATGTGCATGTTTATTTTGGACATAGTATAAAGTCCTTTTCAATGAGGCAATCAGTTATAAATCTTTGGACGTTGGACAAATTCCCTTATATAGCTGTAATTGTTCTGTCTCTCGTAGGGTCAGTGAATGCATCGTTCTGCCCTGCGGTGTCGGGCTGCAGAGAGGTAGTGATCTTCGACGGGCGCATTGCACTTGATTTTACTCCAGATTCCTGGCGACAACCCAGCATCTCCCTCATCATTCCACCGAGCAAGACCCTGTTTGTGGTCAGTTCAGAGTTTTTGTCGTCTTATCTATTGACCCACCAAGGCACAGTGGTGAAAGGAAAGAAAGTAAAAGTAGTAAAGGATTGAACTTCTAGGTATCTGTACTTTACTTAAGTACATTTACAGTGGACGCTTTACTTTTACCTCACTACATTTGAGAGCAGTATCTGTACTTTCTACTCCACTACATTTTTGAATAGGACTGAAAAGTAAAAAGTACTTTTTATATGATATGAGAGGTTATTTTTACCGTGTTCGTGCTCACATCTTGACTAAAGTTTTCAAGTTCAAGCTTCGGCTTTGAGCAAACAGAAATAAATACACAAAATTCATGAGAAAAACTAAGAAAGTGATTCATATTGTTTCTGTTGACCAAAATATGTCTAATTTTTATCGATATCTCTACATTTACACTTGTGTGAAATACGTTTACTTTTTACTCTTAAGTAAAAGTATTTAATTATCTGTTTAAAAATGTACTTAGACTGTAGATTTTTCATGTGATACTTTTGCTTTTACTTGAGTAACTTCTGCATCTGTACTTTTACTTAAGTAACAAAATGAAGCACTTGATCCAGCACTGCCAAAGCGTGTCAGGCACTTTACACAGAAACATCCAGAGTGTTTTTGAAAGAGCTCTACACGTTTAGTACTTTGCATTTCTATATGTCGTCCTCTCAAGCATCACAATGACCTGCCTGTTTTCTCACCAATGCCACATAGAAAAACACTCATACTAAAGTGAACTGATCGGACCCGTCTCTTCTGTGTTCAGGATCATGAATCAAATTACAAAACAATCTCACAACTTTACTCAAGCCAGATTTTAGTGCTGTTACCATACAAAAATTTCAGACTCAGTTTTGATACAAAGGAACAGACTCAAGGAACACTCCATATCAATGTCAATATTAAAATGATTATTAATAATTAACACAAAATAATAGGACTTTCTTTATGTTACTGTGCTACTCTTTTTTTACTAGTTGTAATAAAGTTTAAGATCATTCTAAAAATGCTCAGGAAAGGTCACATTTTTTTCAATTTTGTCCACTGATCTGAAGGATGGTGGTTCAAATCCCGCTGTCTAACTAAGCATCATTGGTAGAGCAGTCTGATCCGCTGACCCACAGGTTGACGGTACAATTCCCACTGGTACAAATGAATACTGTTGGTGTGTCACTGGGCAAGACACTTGGGCAAGACACTTAATCCCACACATTCAGACTTAACCTGTCTGAATATGTGTGTGAATTTGTTCAAATGAGGAGTGTCAGATTTTCATGCTTTTGACAACCCTTCCAGGACATTATTTTTATTTTATTGTACTTTTTTTGTATCATGTAACCTGTATATTTGTTGTTTTTTTTATTTAATTTTAATTTTTTTAATTTTAATTTTTGTTTTATATTCATTTATTTAATTTTTATTTCATTATTATTACCGTAGATCATTTATTTATTTATTTTTTGTGAAGCACTTTGGTCATCTAAAGTTGTTTTAAATGTGCTATATAGATAAAATTCCTGATTTCTCTGCAGGACTATATATTGCTGGTTCCTGACAGCAGTTACACCCCAGATGCCCTGAGAGCTCAGCCACAGCATAAATCAGCAGATTTCATTCAGCGGTGTCGAGGAGAAGGCTTCTATATCGAGTAAGTATCCATTGTGTTCAGACAAAGATAAGTTAAAGATACGTTTTCCACCATAAAACAGGCCTGACTAAACATAACATTATCTGATCAGAAGTTACCACTGTGTTTGTTCTGCAGCTGTGTCATGTCTGTGGCTGCTGTGTACTTTCTTTATTGTAAATGCTGCCCTCTAGTGTTTGTGGACAGTTAGGGCGAGTTCCTCAAAATGTAGAAAAAGAAAAAGTGTTGGTGAATTCATAATTATTAGCTGATTGTGATGATTGTAAAATTGATTTTGAGAAATTTGAAAAGCAATAGGTGTGGGCAGCAAGATAAACTGAAACCAAACTAAACTAATAATAATTTAAAAGTTTATTGATATATTTGATTAATGATCCATGACATTATGTTCAAACAAACGGTAATCAACAGATGCATGAAGGCATTTTTTTTAATTTCCAGTCATGAATATAGTCTTCAACTCAAGTGAGGAGAACCAAACACTCATTTGTCCCCACCCTCTTTTACAATGCCATTATAGCAATAATCATCCTTCTGTCAGACTCTTACAACAATAAATCACTTTACTCCACAAAATAACTAACTGTGTTTTCTAAATGTTTTAGTGTGCATTCATAATGGCACATTGACTTAAGTTCCATCATCTACATACTTTGCTATAATAATATCTTTAAACATTTTCATATTTGGACATTTGTGGTCTTCAAATGTCTTAATACAGTTTAATATTCTGACCTTATAAACTCAAATACAAAAGCTTTTCCTTGTTGCATGAACTCAAAGAGATGCAGTTCCCTTGAATTATAAGTACTTTCCCTTTCCATAAAATATTTCAGATTATTTTTTGGTAGTTCTTTCCATTTTGCCTGTCTGGAAACTTAGAATATCCTTAAATTTTAAAAATTTTGAAGCAATAAACAGAAATAGGAGTTAGAATAGTCACAATTGGCACAGGTAGATTTCCCTTGCGAGCAACAAATTGTCCTGTTTTATTGTGTTTAAAACCTGCAAACACCGGACTTAAAACCTCCACAAACATGTTCGGAAAAGCATGGAATTCTTGGATTAGTTTAGCAGTTCAAGTTTCAGTCTTCTCTCGAATGTTTATGCTCTTGGGCATGTTTAAAATTTGAACTTTGAACAGAACATTCAACGTTCATTCATCACGAACCGAATTGTTATTACATTGCAGTTAGATATTTTTCCAGAAAGTGTTCAAAAAAGTTTGTAAATCTCATGTAGCATCAATAAAAAGGTGGTACATTCTCAAAATAAGCGAGGGGACATAACTGGGTATAAATGGCTGAATTGCATTTACCAGAACAACCAAAAAGAGATAAAGTGGTCACTCTTTCTTGTGTTATCTTCTCCTCAGCCCAGTCAGCTCCTCACAGTTCTGCAGACACGCCGCACGCTCTCTCGTAGCTGCTTACAACAACGGCGCTCTGCCCTGTGACTGTGACAAGGCTGGCTCTACTTCTTCTACCTGTGACCCAATGGGAGGACAGTGCCCCTGCAGGCAGTTTGTGATCGGGCGCCAGTGCAATAAATGTGCCACCGGATTCTACGGCTTTCCCTACTGCAGACGTGGGTGGACTTTTCTTACATCCTTACAAATACCAAAGCATTTTCATTGGATTAAGGTGTGAATTAATGCAAACTCTGAGCGCAGGTTGTGAATGTGGTCGTCGGCTGTGTGATGAGGTTACCGGGCGCTGTATTTGCCCCCCTCAGACTGTCAGACCGTCCTGTGATGCGTGTCAGAATCAGACCTACAGCTACCACCCCCTGCTGGGCTGTGACGACTGTGAGTGCTCCCCCACCGGCATCGTCTCCACCACGAAGCCCGACTGTGACCGCATCACCGGACAATGCAGGTCAGGAAGATTATGCTTTATAGATTTTAAGATTTCTGAAGATTTTATGCTGTAATGAAATCTGTATTCATGTATTTATTCTTTTTATTGAAGTTGTAAGCCCAGGATTGGAGGGCGTCAGTGCGATCGCTGTGCTGCTGGTTACTATGGATTCCCACAATGTGCTCGCTGCAGCTGTGAACAAGGAGGTGTCACCAGCGACGTGTGTGATCCTGACACCGGCGCATGTCTCTGCAAGGTAAGACAGTTAGAATGTGTTTATAGTAAATTGAGATTACTAATATTTACTGTATATGTCTTAAATCTTTGTTAATGCTTTGGTAGAGAAACGTGG